>NW_028320907.1:15000-49939 GCF_062004578.1 Staurois parvus | reverse complement strand
CTATATGGACTCCGAAGTCCCCAAGCACGCGGTGTCCTATATGGACTCCGAAGTCCCCAAGCACGCGGTGTCCTATATGGACTCCGAAGTCCCCAAGCACGCGGTGTCCTATATGGACTCCGAAGTCCCCAAGCACGCGGTGTCCTATATGGACTCCGAAGTCCCCAAGCACGCGGTGTCCTATATGGACTCCGAAGTCCCCAAGCACGCGGTGTCCTATATGGACTCCGAAGTCCCCAAGCACGCGGTGTCCTATATGGACTCCGAAGTCCCCAAGCACGCGGTGTCCTATATGGACTCCGAAGTCCCCAAGCACGCGGTGTCCTATATGGACTCCGAAGTCCCCAAGCACGCGGTGTCCTATATGGACTCCGAAGTCCCCAAGCACGCCGGTGTCCTATATGGACTCCGAAGTCCCCGACCACGCGGCGTCCTATATGGACTCCGAAGTCCCCGACCACGCGGCGTCCTATGGACTCCGAAGTCCCCGACCACGCGGTGTCCTATATGGACTCCGAAGTCCCCGACCACGCGGTGTCCTATATGGACTCCGAAGTCCCCGACCACGCGGTGTCCTATATGGACTCCGAAGTCCCCGACCACGCGGCGTCCTATATGGACTCCGAAGTCCCCGACCACGCGGCGTCCTATATGGACTCCGAAGTCCCCGACCACGCGGCGTCCTATATGGACTCCGAAGTCCCCGACCACGCGGCGTCCTATGGACTCCGAAGTCCCCGACCACGCGGCGTCCTGTATGGACTCCGAAGTCCCCGACCACGCGGCGTCCTGTATGGACTCCGAAGTCCCCGACCACGCGGCGTCCTGTATGGACTCCGAAGTCCCCGACCACGCGGCGTCCTGTATGGACTCCGAAGTCCCCGACCACGCGGCGTCCTGTATGGACTCCGAAGTCCCCGACCACGCGGCGTCCTGTATGGACTCCGAAGTCCCCGACCACGCGGCGTCCTGTATGGACTCCGAAGTCCCCGACCACGCGGCGTCCTGTATGGACTCCGAAGTCCCCGACCACGCGGCGTCCTGTATGGACTCCGAAGTCCCCGACCACGCGGCGTCCTGTATGGACTCCGAAGTCCCCGACCACGCGGCGTCCTGTATGGACTCCGAAGTCCCCGACCACGCGGCGTCCTGTATGGACTCCGAAGTCCCCGACCACGGCGGCGTCCTGTATGGACTCCGAAGTCCCCGACCACGCGGCGTCCTGTATGGACTCCGAAGTCCCCGACCACGCGGCGTCCTGTATGGACTCCGAAGTCCCCGACCACGCGGCGTCCTGTATGGACTCCGAAGTCCCCGACCACGCGGCGTCCTGTATGGACTCCGAAGTCCCCGACCACGCGGCGTCCTGTATGGACTCCGAAGTCCCCGACCACGCGGCGTCACTCTATTCTGTGCAGGGACTAAAGACAGCCGGAACTTTCCTGGCGGACAGAAGTCGGGAACCGTATACCTGAGGCACTTCCACACTCGTCTGCCACAAGGACGCTTTTCCTGCACTTTCTGCGCATTTACAGGACGTGACCTAAAAACGGCACCAAATCCGCTTCTCTGGCTTTTTTTCAGGTCTTTTCCTTTGACTTCAATGCGTTTTTGGGGCAATTTTCTTTTTTTTTTTATACTAAACAAAGATGCTCCATAGATGCTGCAAGCGGGAGTTTACACCGCAATGGAAGCGCAACACCCCAATGTGACAACCTGCATTCACACGGACGCATTTTTACTGAGATTTTCAACTCAAAAGCACTTCAGAAATTCCTCCGTGTGAAAGTAGCCTAAGTCATACATCTGGGGGGTGTGGGTGCAGGAGTTGGGGAGACCTGATGGGGGCAGGAATTGGGGAGACCTGATGGGGGGCAGGGACAGGAATTGGGGAGACCTGATGGGCAGGAATTGGGGAGACCTGATGGGGGGCAGGAGTTGGGGAGACCTGATGGGGGGCAGGAGTTGGGGAGACCTGATGGGGGGCAGGAGTTGGGGAGACCTGATGGGGGGCAGGAGTTGGGGAGACCTGATGGGGGGCAGGAGTTGGGGAGACCTGATGGGGGGCAGGAGTTGGGGAGACCTGATGGGGGGCAGGAATTGGGGAGACCTGATGGGGGGCAGGAATTGGGGTGATCAGAGGAGTGTGGGTGCAGGAATTGGGGAGACCTGATGGGGTGAAGGGACAGGAATTGGGGAGACCTGATGGGGGGCAGGAATTGGGGAGACCTGATGGGGGGCAGGAATTGGGGAGACCTGATGAGGTGCAGGAATTGGGGAGACCTGATGGGGGGCAGGAATTGGGGAGACCTGATGGGGTGAAGGGACAGGAATTGGGGAGACCTGATGGGGGGCAGGAATTGGGGAGACCTGATGGGGGGCAGGAATTGGGGAGACCTGATGGGGGGCAGGAGTTGGGGGGTGATCAGAGGAGTGTGGGTGCAGGAATTGGGGAGACCTGATGGGGTGAAGGGACAGGAATTGGGGAGACCTGATGGGCAGGAATTGGGGAGACCTGATGGGGGGCAGGAATTGGGGAGACCTGATGGGGGGCAGGAATTGGGGAGACCTGATTAGGTGCAGGAATTGGGGAGACCTGATGGGGGGCAGGAATTGGGGAGACCTGATGGGGTGAAGGGACAGGAATTGGGGAGACCTGATGGGGGGCAGGAATTGGGGAGACCTGATGGGGGGCAGGAATTGGGGAGACCAGATGGGGTGAAGGTGCAGGAATTGGGGAGACCTGATGGGGTGAAGGTGCAGGAATTGGGGAGACCTGATGGGGGGCAGGAATTGGGGAGACCTGATGGGGGGCAGGAATTGGGGAGACCAGATGGGGTGAAGGTGCAGGAATTGGGGAGACCTGATGGGGTGAAGGTGCAGGAATTGGGGAGACCTGAGGGGGTGAAGGTGCAGGAATTGGGGAGACCTGATGGGGGGCAGGAATTGGGGAGACCTGATGGGGGGCAGGAGTTGGGGTGATCAGAGGGGTGTGGGTGCAGAAATTTGGGTGATTTGAGGGGGTGTAGGAGTTGGGGAGACTTGAGGGATGAAGGTGCAGGAGTTGGGGTGATTTGAGGGGGTGCTGGAGTTGGGGTGAACAGATGGGTGAGGGTGCAGGAGTTGGGGTGATTTGAGGGGGTGCTAGAGTTGGGGTGAACAGATGGGTGAGGGTGCCGGAGTTGGGGTGACCAGAGGGGTGAGGATGCAGGAGTTGGGGAGACTTGAGGGATGAAGGTGCAGGAGTTGGGGTGATCAGAGGGGTGCAGGAGTTGGGGTGATCTGAGGGGGTGCCGGAGTTGGGGTGATCTGAGGGGGTGCAGGAGTTGGGGTGATCTGAGGGGGTGCAGGAGTTGGGGAGACTTGAGGGATGAAGGTGCAGGAGTTGGGGTGATCTGAGGGGGTGCTGGAGTTGGGGTGATCTGAGGGGGTGCAGGAGTTGGGGTGATCTGAGGGGGTGCAGGAGTTGGGGAGATCTGAGGGGGTGCCGGAGTTGGGGTGATCTGAGGGGGTGCAGGAGTTGGGGTGATCTGAGGGGGTGCAGGAGTTGGGGTGATCTGAGGGGGTGCAGGAGTTGGGAGATCTGAGGGGGTGCCGGAGTTGGGGAGATCTGAGGGGGTGCCGGAGTTGGGGTGATCTGAGGGGGTGCAGGAGTTGGGGTGATCTGAGGGGGTGCCGGAGTTGGGGTGATCTGAGGGGGTGCCGGAGTTGGGGTGATCTGAGGGGGGTGCAGGAGTTGGGGTGATCTGAGGGGGTGCCGGAGTTGGGGTGATCTGAGGGGGTGCCGGAGTTGGGGTGATCTGAGGGGGTGCAGGAGTTGGGGTGATCTGAGGGGGTGCAGGAGTTGGGGTGATCTGAGGGGGTGCAGGAGTTGGGGTGATCTGAGGGGGTGCCGGAGGGGGTGCCGGAGTTGGGGTGATCTGAGGGGGTGCCGGAGTTGGGGTGATCTGAGGGGGTGCAGGAGTTGGGGCTTCTCTGAGGTCCTCAGCGTTCTCTGGCAGGTCAGCTGTCTAACGCCTGCAATGTGGGGGAGGGGGGTGGCCCCTGTGGGGTGCACTTGGCCGGGTTCATGACATTGGACTGCAAGGCTCTGATGATATAAAGTGGATTCTACTTCCTGTTCGGTGTCACTGAGCTCCGGTGTGGATATCAGTCGGGGCCGCGGTCGGCGTCAGTCGGGGCCGCGGTCGGCGTCAGTCAGGGGCCGCGGTCGGCGTCAGTCAGGGGCCGCGGTCGGCGTCAGTCAGGGGGCCGCGGTCGGCGTCAGTCAGGGGCCGCGGTCGGCGTCAGTCAGGGGCCGCGGTCGGCGTCAGTCAGGGGCCGCGGTCGGCGTCAGTCAGGGGCCGCGGTCGGCGTCAGTCAGGGGCCGCGGTCGGCGTCAGTCAGGGGCCGCGGTCGGCGTCAGTCAGGGGCCGCGGTCGGCGTCAGTCAGGGGCCCGCGGTCGGCGTCAGTCAGGGGCCCGCGGTCGGCGTCAGTCAGGGGCCCGCGGTCGGCGTCAGTCAGGGGCCGCGGTCGGCGTCAGTCAGGGGCCGCGGTCGGCGTCAGTCAGGGGCCGCGGTCGGCGTCAGTCAGGGGCCGCGGTCGGCGTCAGTCGTGTTCTTTTTTTTTTTTTTGTTATTTTTTACAATTTTTGATGGTTCGGTATAGCGGGGAGGGGCCGGCTGAAGGATGGTGACCCGCCTTGAGAACGATGGATGTAGTCTGTGTTCCACCTCCAGCCAATGAGAAAGCAGTCCAAGAGAAGATGAAACATTCTTCAAATTCAGTTGCTGGCAACTTTATTCATCCGGACAAACAGGAAGTCGCTGCCTCGGAGTCCTCGGGACTCAGAAGGGGATGTCCATGTTTGTCCAGATAAATAAAGTTGCCGATTCAATTTGACGGAGGGCCTCCAGCTTCTCTTCTTCAGACTGTTGTGGCTCCTGATGGGCCCCTGGCTGGTGTTTGGCCTTCTGTAGGGTGAGGTAGCAGGCTGGAGGGGTATCGCATCGTGCTGGCGCTGTCATGTGACCAGCCTACAGGAAGGAAGGAGGGGCATTGTAGATCGGTTCCTGTAGACACTCATTTTATGTATTTTTTCCTTCAGCTGAAAAGACCCGGCGTGGGAGAGAACGGCGTCCTCCGACAACCCCGAAGGTGCGCCCAGTTTGCATGGCGCAGCCCTCTGACCCCCGACCCGAGCTCCGACACCGACTCCAGCAGCTCCGACACTTCAGACGACGAATCTTGATCCAGAACCACCTCGTTTCCCGCTTTACATCCTGGTTCTGGGAGACGCCCCCCTCCTCGCTGACATGCCCCTCCCCCCCAGATCTGTTCTACCCGCCATTGTCGGTAGGAGGGAGGCGGTGCGTTCTGTCCAATCTCTTCCTAGGAGCACAATCCTGATTTCTGAGGGTTCCGGAGACTCCAGGGACAGTTTGTTTTGTTTTTTCCTCGTTTTTTTGTTTGAATTTTTTATTGTTTTTTTCCTCGTTTGTATTGGAGTCCAGCGGACACATCACTGCGGATGGCGAAGCTTCTAACCGATTCAAATCAGACTTAACCCACTAAATCAGCCAATCACAGGGAGCCATTTAATCGCGGTCTCCCCAATCGCAGACGCAGCGCTGGTTCTGGCGGGATCTTTGGGGCGAATCGAGCTTCGGGGGTCATTCACATCTGTAAGATATTCAGACGAATCGCTTTCTCTTCTCTAAGCCTTGACATTCAGGGTGGATTGTACAATAAAGGAGATTTGTGGGAAATGACGGAAGATTCCAGAAGATTATTTTGATAACATTATTTACAGATTAAAGAAAAAAACAAAAACCTGGTTTCCTGTATGTGCGGCGATGACGGCCCAGCCGCGAACAACTCGGAAATAAATATTTTGCATCAGTTTGCCAAACGTCTGTTGTATTATTCTGCGGAATGGTTTGTCTGCATGGGCGTAATCCCCCCCCCCCCTGCCCCCCCCCCCCAGCTACATGGGCGTACCCCCCCCCCCCACCCCCCCGGCTACATGGGCGTACCCCCTCCCCCCGACTACATGGGCGTACACCCCCCCCCCCCCCCCGCTACATGGGCATACACACCCCCCTACATGGGCGTAATCCCCCCCCCTGCCCCCCCCCCCAGCTACATGGGCGTACCCCCACCCCCCCGGCTACATGGGCGTACACCCCCCCCTACATGGGCGTACCCCCCTCCCCCCGGCTACATGGGCATACACACCCCCCTACATGGGCGTACACCCCCCCCCTCCCCCCCCCCCGGCTACATGGGCATACACACCCCTCTACATGGGTGTACCCCCCCTACATGTGCGTAACACCCCCCCCCACACACACACAGCCATACCCCACACACACATGGGCGTACCCCCCCCCCCCCTACATATGCATAATGCCCCCACACACACCCATACCCCCCCCACATGTGCGTACACCCCCCCCACATGTGCGTAACCCCCCCTACATGGGCATAACCCCCCCCCCCCCACACACACACACACAGCCATCCCCCCCTACGTGGGCGTAATCCCCCCCTACACGGGCATAGCCTCCCCCTACACAGCCATCCCCCCCCCCCTACATGGGCGTAATCCCCCCCTACATGGGCATAGCCTCCCCCTACACGGCCGTACCCTCCCCCCCTACACGGCCATGCCGCCCCCCCCCCTTCCTACATGGCCGTACCCTCCCCCCTACACAGCCATACCGCCCCCCCTTTCCTACATGGCCATGCCCTTCCCCCCTACATGGCCATATCTCCCCCCCCCGACGGGTGTAACATCCCCACACGGCCTTACACCCCCCCCCCCCCACACAGGCATATCCCCCCCTTTACACGGCATGTCCATACACGTGTACCCCCTCTGTGGCCATAGCCTCCTCCACTGCTGTAACCCCCTCCATACATGGCCAGTGACCCTCTACCCAGGTGTGCCCATACATGTGCACCCCCTCCACGGCCATGTAACCGGGGGTGTATTTACCACAAGGCATTTGCCTAGGGCGGCATTTTCCAGGGGGGCAGCACCGCCTTTCGGTAGAAGGGACACACATGGCATGGGGACCTAATGGGTTCTGGGTTTCATGACGGTGGATGCAGAGCCCGACGCTTGTTCCCGGGGATGTCCGGAGCTGTGAAGGTGTCTCACCATGGTGGCTGCTGTATGGGGGGGCAGTGGTAGTGGGAGGCTCTCTTGGGTGGCAGTCAGGGGTGTTTGTTTTATGTCAGGCCCTCTCTGCAGGGGGGGGGGGGGGGGCGATTTTTTCTGTTGCCTAGGGTAGCACAAAACCTAAATACACCACTGGCCATAACCCCCTTACAGGCGTGTTCATACACATGTACCCCCTCCATGGCCGTAACCCCCTCCACAGGCGTGCCCATACACACGTGTACCCCCTCCACAGGCGTGCCCATACACACGTGTACCCCCTCCACAGGCGTGCCCATACACACGTGTACCCCCTCCACAGGCGTGCCCATACACACGTGTACCCCCTCCACAGGCGTGCCCATACACACGTGTACCCCCTCCACAGGCGTGCCCATACACACGTGTACCCCCTCCACAGGCGTGCCCATACACACGTGTACCCCCTCCACAGGCGTGCCCATACACACGTGTACCCCCCCCCCCATGGCTGTACCCCATTACGAGTTCCCTGTTTACCTGCACAGGTGTCTCTTGCATCCCATTCATGTCAGTTGGGGTGAAGCCGCTGCTCCCAATTTGCATTCAAGGCTGATGTCAGACTCTGCATGGGGGGCCATTCACCGCCACAGATGTCGCGCTAGGAGCCGCATCGGTCCATGCAGCCGCAGCGCCCCAGTTGACACAAATGGGACATCCTGCACAGAAATGCTTGCAGCGCCCTCATGTGGATAAACATGACCCTGGCACAGGTGTAATATGTCTAAAGGTCTCCATGAACCCCCCCAAATCCCCGTTCACTATTGGAGAGCTTGGGTTCAGTCAAGGTCCAAATCCAGAAGTTGGCTGTCATTGTTGGGCCAATGAGCTGCGAATGGGATTTCGTGGCCAACAGCTGACGCATACGCAGATGATCAGGGATGCTTCTGATCTCATTGACCCGATATATAGGCACACGGCCATGTTAAAGCAGAACCAGAGCCGCCATTGTAATGGTTTCCCAAACGTTTGCATGGAAGGAATGCCATGAATAACTCACAGTTGCTTGTGCTGTCAAGCTGGAGCCATCCAATGGCTGGTGTCATAACTGTTCACATGTGCAGCACCATGACAAATGCAGATTAGCCCAAGGCTAGGATTGGAGGGTTGAGTTCTGCTTCAGGTCACTGTGACTATATTGGGCCAATGAGGAGAAGAGCATCCCACCCCGTTCTGGTACATGTTCATCCTTGGGGTGTGGACTGTTCCCCGCGGGGCTCATGGGTCCAGCAATGGCGGCTCACTTCAGGATTTGGAGCAAACCCAGGCTGGTCACCAGTCTACAATACATCTGTAACATTGATCAATACCCGTTGGTACGGCCACTCTGTGTGCAAGCTCCAAGGAAAGGCCGCGCCTATGGCTGACTTCCTGAGCAATGGGCGGGTCCAGGTTGGCCCTGAACTGCGATGATGGGAGGAGCCAAACACCTGCCCCCCCAGGTCACCTAGGTATGTGGGGCATCTGATGGGTGGTGGTTTAGAGGGGCTGCTCCTGTCATTAAGGCCGGCCATTCACGGCTCAGAATTTGACAGATTTGTTGTCTGAAAATCACACCTAAGAATAATCGGCCGATTTTCGCTGTCAGTGGAGTCAATGGCACCGGCTGATTTTCGTGGCTCCTCCCCTTTTCGGTAATCGGTGATGTTGGAAAATGTGTGAAAAACGACCGATTTTCAACAAATTTTCGTACGAACGTTTTTCCGGAAAGAATCTGCGCCTGAGCCGTGACCTGGAAGGAGCAGAAGTCTCGCCTGTTACATGGGGGGAACTTTGACTCGGTTGGACGATTTTCTAGATCATTGATGGCGCCATCAGATTACCGAGCGAATGACGTTTCCGATTTTCAGATAAAAAATCGTTCGGAATGAAAACCATGTATGGCCGGCATTACAGCTCGGGGGTCCCACCAATCGCATTGGCCCCTCAAAGCAAGGTGATCACATGACCGGAGACAAAAGCGATGAATAAAGTCATTTGGAAACATTTTTTTTCCACTCCTCTGATTGGGAGGAAATCTTCGACTTCGACTGTAAAAACGTTTCAGTAGATTCAGCGACAACCAGTTTATGACGGAATACAAATCCTTCCTCTGGAGTTCTCACCCGCTGCATGCTTTGTATTCACCGCAGCTTAGAATCGCAGGACAAGTCGCAGCCCATTTGTGGTCTCCCTGCGACCTGCATGGACTTGTGTTACATGAAGCCGCAATGAAATCGCACCGATCTGCGGCTCTGAAATCACATGGAATCGGGCAGTTTTAGTGGCACTTTGACATTGCACTCCTTCAGCGTGATTTCAGAGCCGCGGATCGGTGTGATAGGGACCTCGATTTCATCCGGGACCGGAGAAGTGGGACTGTGCAGAGTCCATACATACAGAATGGGGACAGATACCGAGCATTCCATCTGGTACTGGGGGAAGGCTGAGAGGGGGAGTCTGTACTGCGGGGGGGGCATATGATTCAGGTGTTCCAATCCCCTCCCAATCATGTGATTCAGGTGTTCCAACCCCCTCCATATCATGTGATTCAGGTGCTCCAATCCCCTCCCAATCATGTGATTCAGGTGTTCCAATCCCCTCTATATCATGTGATTCAGGTGTTCCAATCCCCTCCCAATCATGTGATTCAGGTGTTCCAACCCCCTCCATATCATGTGATTCAGGTGCTCCAATCCCCTCCCAATCATGTGATTCAGGTGTTCCAATCCCCTCTATATCATGTGATTCAGGTGTTCCAATCCCCTCCCAATCATGTGATTCAGGTGTTCCAACCCCCTCCATATCATGTGATTCAGGTGCTCCAATCCCCTCCACATCATGTGATTCAGGTGTTCCAATCCCCTCCATATCATGTGATTCAGGTGTTCCCATCCCCTCCCAATCATGTGATTCAGGTGCTCCCATCCCCTCCCAATCATGTGATTCAGGTGCTCCCATCCCCTCCCAATCATGTGATTCAGGCGTTCCAATCCCCTCCATATCATGTGATTCAGGCGTTCCAATCCCCTCCCAATCATGTGATTCAGGCGTTCCAATCCCCTCCATATCATGTGATTCAGGCGTTCCAATCCCCTCCCAATCATGTGATTCAGGCGTTCCAATCCCCTCCATATCATGTGATTCAGGCGTTCCAATCCCCTTCATATCATGTGATTCAGGCGTTCCAATCCCCTCCCAATCATGTGATTCAGGTGTTCCAATCCCCTCCATATCATGTGATTCAAGTGTTCCAATCCCTTCCATATCATGTGATTCGGGTGTCCCAATCCCCTCCATATCATGTGATTCGGGTGTTCCAATCCCCTCCATATCATGTGATTCGGGTGTTCCCATCCCCTCCCAATCATGTGATTCGGGTGTTCCAATCCCCTCCCAATCATGTGATTTGGGTGTTCCAATCCCCTCCATATCATATGATTCAGGTGTTCCAATCCCCTCCATGGACACAGGTGTATACAATCAAGCCCCTAGGCATGCAGACGGCTTCTACAAACATTGGTGAAAGAATGGGTCGCTCTCAGGAGCTCAGTGACTCCAAGCGTGGTCCCGTGATAGGTGGCCACCTGGGCAATAAGTCCATCCGTGACATTTCCTGGCTACTAAATATTCCACGCTCAACTGTTAGTGGGATTATAACAAAGTGGAAGCCACTGGGAACAACAGCCACTCAGCCACCAAGTGGTAGGCCACGTCACATGACAGGGCGGGGTCAGCGCATGCTGAAGCGCACAGTGCGCAGAAGTCACCAACTGTCTGCAGAGTCAATAGCTAAAGACCTCCAAACTTGGTGTGGCCTTCAGATGAGCCCAACAACAGTGCGTAGAGAGCTTCATGGAATGGGTTTCCATGGCCGAGCAGCTGCATCCAAGCCTTCCATCACCAAGTGCAATGCAAAGCGTCGGATGCCGTGGTGTAAAGCACGCCGCCACTGGACTCTAGAGCAGGGGATACATGTTCTCTGAAGTGACCAATCGCTCTTCTCTATCTGGCAATCCGATGGCCGTGTCTGGGTTTGGTGGTGGCCAGGAGAACGGTACTTGCCTGACTGCATTGTGCCAAGTTTAAAGTTTGGTGGAGGGGGGATTATGGTGTGGGGTTGTTTCTCAGGGGTTGGGTTGGCCCCCTAGTTCCAGTGAAGGGAATTCTTAAGGCAACATTTTGGACAATTTCATGCCCCCAACTTTGTGGGAGGAGTTTGGGGATGGCCCCTTCCTGTTCCAACATGACTGCACACCAGTGCACAAAGCAAGGTCCATAAAGACATGGAGGAGCCAGTTTGGGGTGGAGGAACTTGACTGTCCTGCACAGAGTCCTGACCTCAACCCCACAGAACACCTTTGGGATGAATTAGGGCGGAGACTGCGAGCCAGGCCCCCTCCCCCGACATCAGTGCCCCTCCCCCGACATCAGTGCCCCTCCCCCGACATCAGTGCCTGACCTGACAAATGTGCTTCTGGAAGAATGGTCCAACCTTCCCATAGACACCCTCCTAAACCTTGTGGGCGGCCTTCCCAGAAGAGTTGGAGCTGTTATAGCTGCAAAGGGCGGGGCCAACTCAATATTGAATCCTACGGACTAAGACTGGGGGGCCATTAAAGGTCATGGGGTGGAAAGGGCGGGGCCTACTCAATACTGAACCCTACGGACTAAGACTGGGGGGCCATTAAAGGTCGTGTGCGTGGAAAGGCCGGGGCCAACTCAATACTGAACCCTACGGACTAAGACTGGGGGGCCATTAAAGGTCGTGTGCGTGGAAAGGGCGGGGCCAACTCAATACTGAACCCTACGGACTAAGACTGGGAGGACATTAAAGGTCGTGTGCGTGGAAAGGGCGGGGCCAACTCAATACTGAACCCTACGGACTAAGACTGGGAGGGGCCATTAAAGGTCGTGTGCGTGGGAAGGGCGGGGCCAACTCAATATTGAACCCTACGGACTAAGACTGGGAGGGGCCATTAAAGGTCGTGTGCGTGGGAAGAACGGGGCCAACTCAATATTGAACCCTACGGACTAAGACTGGGAGGGGCCATTAAAGGTCGTGTGCGTGGAAAGGGCGGGGCCAACTCACTATTGAACCCTACGGACTAAGACTGGGAGGGGCCATTAAAGGTCGTGTGCGTGGAAAGGGCGGGGCCAACTCACTATTGAACCCTACGGACTAAGACTGGGAGGGGCCATTAAAGGTCGTGTGCGTGGAAAGGGCGGGGCCAACTCACTATTGAACCCTACGGACTAAGACTGGGAGGGGCCATTAAAGGTCGTGTGCGTGGAAAGGGCGGGGCCAACTCACTATTGAACCCTACGGACTAAGACTGGGAGGGGCCATTAAAGGTCGTGTGCGTGAAAAGGGCGGGGCCAACTCAATATTGAACCCTACGGACTAAGACTGGGAGGGGCCATTAAAGGTCGTGTGCGTGGAAAGGGCGGGGCCAACTCACTATTGAACCCTACGGACTAAGACTGGGGGGCAATAAAGGTCATGCGCGGCCGACCAATACTTGGGGATATATATATACATACAGTGGGGATGGAAAGTTTGGGCCCCCCAGCTAAAAATGTGTATTAATGTGCATAAAGAAGCCAAGGAAAGATGGAAAAATCTCCAAAAGGCATCAAATTACAGATTAGACATTCTTATAATATGTCAACAAAAGTTAGATTTTATTTCCATCATTTACACTTTCAAAATAACAGAAAACAAAAAAATGGCGTCTGCAAAAGTTTGGGCCCCCTGCAGAGTTAATATCTTGTACTGCCCCCTTTGGCAACTATCACAGCTTGTAAACACTTTTTGTAGCCAGCCAAGAGTCACATGCGCAGGAGGCGGGGCAGTTGCCGGTCACATGCGCAGGAGGCGGGGCGGTTGCCGGTCACATGCGCAAGAATTCGGGGCGGTTGCCGGTCACATGCGCAGGAATTTGGGGCGGTTGCCGGTCACATGCGCAGGAATGCGGGGCGGTTGCCGGTCACATGCGCAGGAATGCGGGATGTTCAGTCACATGCACAGGAATGCCGGACATTCGCCGGTCACATGCACAGGAATGCGGGGCGGTTGCCGGTCACATGCGCAGGAATGCGGGATGTTCAGTCACATGCACAGGAATGCCGGACATTCGCCGGTCACATGCACAGGAATGCGGGGCGGTTGCCGGTCACATGCGCAGGAATGCGGGGCGGTTGCCGGTCACATGCGCAGGAATGCCGGACATTCGCCGGTCACATGCGCAGGAATGCGGGGCGGTTGCCAATCACATGCGCAGGAATGCGGGGCGGTTGCCAATCACATGCACAGGAATGCCGGACATTCGCCGGTCACATGCGCAGGAATGCGGGGCAGTTGCCAATCACATGCGCAGGAATGCGGGGCGGTTGCCAATCACATGCGCAGGAATGCGGGGCGGTTGCCAATCACATGCGCAGGAATGCGGGGCGGTTGCCAATCACATGCGCAGGAATGCGGGGCGGTTGCCAATCACATGCGCAGGAATTCGGGACGGTCGCTGGTCACATGCGCAGGAATGTGGGGCGTTTGACGGTCACACGCGCAGGAATTCGGGACGGTCGCTGGTCACATGCGATGTACCGTAGCGCATCAGCGTGAACCCGGCTCAGAGGGACACAAAATCGCTGCTGAGCCTCACAGGTCCCCCCTCCCAGCCGGAGTCATTAGTACACTGCATAGTATTATCACTGATCGCTGTATTGGTGTCACTGGTGGTGTCAGATCGCCCGCCGCACTACAACCACCATCACCTGTATATAAATGGCGGTGTACAGCCCACGGATTGGACGACGATCTCACAAACGATGAAGACACTTCGCGGGACGCTTGTTACCCAACACTGAGCTACATGTATGAAGGATGGGGGGGGGGGTGAACATCAAAATACCCCCCCTTCCCCACCCCCCAGAGGTGATCCAATCCCGCCAATAGGAATGATAGAAATGTCATCCGGGTACAGCACTGCACAATCACCAGGTGAAGTAGCGCAGTGCTGAATAGGAGAAAAGTGTCCTGGTGATGGAGGGAGAAGGGGTCTCCGTGTACGGGGCGGGGTCTTCTCCAGGTACGGGGCGGGGGTCTTCTACTGGTAAGGGGCGGGGTCTTCTCCTGGTACGGGGCGGGGTCTTCTGGTACGGGGCGGGGTCTTTTCCAGGTACGGGGCGGGGTCTGCTCCAGGTACGGGGCGGGGTCTTCTCCTTGTAAGGGGCGGGGTCTTCTCCTGGTACGGGGCGGGGTCTTCTCCGGGTACGAGGCGGGGTCTTTTCCAGGTACAGTGTTTCTTCCAGGTACGGGGCGGGGTCCTCCTTGTATAGGGCGGGGTCTTTCCTCCCATTGGCGGAAAGTTTCGGGCTGACTCCACCTCCCGCCCTGGACTTCTTGAACTCTGCACGTCCTCAGACTCCGGCCCCGCCCCCTCCCGCCGTCTCCTCGGAAACCAGAGACGCTTCCAGCAAACTTCAGGCGGAGAAGCGGGGTGAGTGCCGGTGTCCCTGGAGGGTCTCTGGGTGTCCCTGGAAGGTCTCTGGGTGTCCCTGGAGGGTCTCTGGGTGTCCCTGGAGGGTCTCGGGGTGTCCCTGGAGGGACTTTGGGTGTCCCTGGAGGGTCTGGGGGGGTTTCTGGAGGGACTTTGGGTGTCTCTGGAGGGTCTCTGGGTGTCCCTGGAGGGTCTCTGAGTGTCCCTGGAAGTTCTCGGGGTGTCCCTGGAGGGTCTCTGGGTGTCCCTGGAAGTTCTCTGGGTGTCCCTGGAAGTTCTCGGGGTGTCCCTGGAGGGTCTCTGGGGGTCCCTGGAGGGTCTCGAGTGTCCCTGGAGGGTCTCGAGTGTCCCTGGAGGGTCTCGGGGTGTCCCTGGAAGGTCTCTGGGTGTCCCTGGAGGGTCTCAGGGTGTCCCTGGAGGGTCTCAGGGTGTCCCTGGAGGGTCTCTGGGTGTCCCTGGAGGGTCTCTGGGTGTCCCTGGAGGGTCTCTGGGTGTCCCTGGAAGGTCTCTGGGTGTCCCTGGAGGGTCTCTGGGTGTCCCTGGAGGGTCTCGGGGTGTCCCTGGAGGGACTTTGGGTGTCCCTGGAGGGTCTGGGGGGGTTTCTGGAGGGACTTTGGGTGTCTCTGGAGGGTCTCTGGGTGTCCCTGGAGGGTCTCTGAGTGTCCCTGGAAGTTCTCGGGGTGTCCCTGGAGGGTCTCTGGGTGTCCCTGGAAGTTCTCTGGGTGTCCCTGGAAGTTCTCGGGGTGTCCCTGGAGGGTCTCTGGGGGTCCCTGGAGGGTCTCGAGTGTCCCTGGAGGGTCTCGAGTGTCCCTGGAGGGTCTCGGGGTGTCCCTGGAAGGTCTCTGGGTGTCCCTGGAGGGTCTCAGGGTGTCCCTGGAGGGTCTCAGGGTGTCCCTGGAGGGTCTCTGGGTGTCCCTGGAGGGTCTCTGGGTGTCCCTGGAGGGTCTCTGGGGGTCCCTGGAGGGTCTCTGGGTGTCCCTGGAGGGTCTCTGAGTGTCCCTGGAAGTTCTCGGGGTGTCCCTGGAGGGTCTCTGGGTGTCCCTGGAAGTTCTCTGGGTGTCCCTGGAAGTTCTCGGGGTGTCCCTGGAGGGTCTCTGGGGGTCCCTGGAGGGTCTCTGGGGGTCCCTGGAGGGTCTCGAGTGTCCCTGGAGGGTCTCGGGGTGTCCCTGGAAGGTCTCTGGGTGTCCCTGGAGGGTCTCAGGGTGTCCCTGGAGGGTCTCAGGGTGTCCCTGGAGGGTCTCTGGGTGTCCCTGGAGGGTCTCTGGGTGTCCCTGGAGGGTCTCTGGGTGTCCCTGGAGGGTCTCTGGGGGTCCCTGGAGGGTCTCTGGGGGTCCCTGGAGGGTCTCGAGTGTCCCTGGAGGGTCTCGGGGGGGTTTCTGGAGGGTCTCTGGGTGTCCCTGGAAGTCTCCTCCCATCCATCTATCGTGGGGGGGGGGGGCTGCCAGGTGCTGACCTCCTTCCATCCATGCCGGCTGTCATATCCATCCCCCGGCTTCTCCACACAGATCAGGAGACCCGTATATGCATGTTTATCCAGCTGAAAGCCACTGAAACTAGAGGATCAGCATGACAGCCAGGCAATCCACATTGCCCGTGTCTGTGACCCCGCCCCCAACCATTTCTTCTGCTTCCTATCATTATGATCCATGAAGGGGCGGGGCTTCTGGATACACTGCCGTCATGGCGATCCTCTTCCTTGCTGCATTCCTGTTCCCATCTACATGCCGATCAGAAACCCGTCTGCCTGACTGCTGAGCGATCCAGAGGAGCGCCATGGCAGCCAGGCAGCCGGCATCTTCAGTTCAGCCCCCGCACCGCCCCCGCACTACCCCCGCACCGCCCCCGCACCACCCTCGCACGACCCCTACACCACCCCCAGACTACCCCCACACCGCCCCCGCACAGCCCCCACACTACCCCCGCACGACCCCCGCACCACCCCCAGACTACCCCCACACCACCCCCAGACTACCCCCACACCGCCCCCAGACTACCCCCACACCGCCCCCAGACTACCCCCGTACCGCCCCCACACTGCCCCCCGCACTGCCCCCACACTGCCCCCCGCACTGCCCCCACACTGCCCCCCGCACCGTCCCCACACCGCCCCCGCACCGTCCCCACACCGCCCCTGCACCGTCCCCACACCACCCCCGCACCGCCCCCACACCACCCCCGCACTGCCCCTGCACTTGCCATGAGAGCGGCAGCTGCCATCTCTGTCTGGAAATGCTGCCTGTCATGTTGCTCCTCCGGCTTCTGAACCGACCCGGAACTATACACGGTTCAGGAAAGTCGGCAGCCAGAGGATGAGCCTAGCAGCCAGGGAAGCGGCATTCTCAGTGGTGGAAGACAGCTGACTGTGTGGCATTCTCTGCTTTGTCCTCCAGGTGGGGATAGAGAGCCGGTGCCCCGGCAGCCATGGTGGATCTCGGGGGTCTCCGGTGCCACAACTGCAACATGATGTTCCGCTCCCCGTCTCTGCTGGAGAAGCACCGCCAGAAGTTCTGCATCGGGAGCCAGATCGGGGACCCCGCTGTACTGCGCTCCCGCTATGTCAGCTCCAGGGGCCACACCCCGCTGCCGCGACAGGCCGACACACCCGACTTCACGGTAATAAAGGGGGACAGCCAATCAGAAGCAACCACATATATTGGGGGGGGGTTGTATCATAGGAGATAAATTGCAACAAACTATCGATGAGACAGATAAACAATCTGCACCCTGGCTGAACAGCACTGACACCGCTTCTTCCCTTCCATAGACACGAGAGAGCGTCGCCCGTCTGAGAGCGCGAGAAACCCGACTGAACGAGAGAGAGCTGCGCCTGGTGGGGGGGTACGATGGAGCGCCGGAGGGCGTCTGTGACAGCAAGGCATTGAGGAGCCTCACCGAGGAGGTGGGTGGATGGGGGAGGGGGGTTGTAGTTCCCTCCCGCGCGTCTTCTGTCCGCTGCCTCTCACATCCCAACAATAAATCGGTGCTGCGGATTTGGGGGCGGGGCAGATGGCGGACGGTGACAACGCTGCAATCAACGTCTGAAAAACTCGGCTTCAACTAAAATGTTATCAGTATTTTGTGGTTGGAGTTCCACTTTAGAGACAAAGTTTAATCTGCTGATAGTTTGTCTTTCCGGTCCCCCCCCCCCCCCCCCCACATACCAGAGATGAGGAGAGGGGGAGGTGTTTGTAGTCCAGATCAGGAGAGCAGCCTAGGGTGACAACGCTCCTTCCCCATTGATACAATACAACGAGCGTTGTCACCCTGGGACAGGAAGTGTGTTTCTGGCAGGATCTCCAGGTGAGAATAAAAGGGAAGTGAAGTCTAAATAAAGAAAACGAATGCAGCCGCCACATTTAAGGACTGATAAGCTGCAATATAATGCATTTTTTGTGGGGGGGAGGGGGGGATGTTCTAAGGCTCGGGTCACACCCATTCAGTTTGTGTGTGTGTGGGGTGTCCCAGCAGACCGTTCTGCGGTTAAACTGTTGGGTGGTGGCAGGCTACTGTTTGTGGTGTGTCTGGTGCGGGGGGTGTGTGGGGGAGGGGTGTGTCTGGTGTGGGGGGGTGGACAGTGGAAGGGTGATAACATCGGGGTTCAAGCTGTAGGATAGCTGGAGGGACTCTAGAAGGGTGTGATTACTAAGCTGCTCCTCAACTCTAATCAGTGCACCAGATTGTATGTAAGATTTGTATCTGCAGTGTGTGGTCAGCCCTCTGGATTGGAGTGGAGTCTCCCCCCGGTGGTGGGCAGAGGTAGTGCAGCTGTGGGAGGATATCACGGCCGATCTTATATACGGTTTATATATCAGAGTTCAGTCCCCTTTATTCCCTCTTACCCCAAGTCACAGCCGCACCTCGGTTAGCTAGTCGCTGTGGGCGTGGTGTGTGGGGAATCCGTGACAAACCCCTCCCCTAGCATTTCTAGTGTCAGCCATCTTGAGTAAGGGCAGATAACTCCTGTAGCATTTACTTCCTGGAATCCATCTGTCCTTAGGTCAGGCATGTAGGCAGGAGGGTGTGCTTAGCTGAGAAAGCCCCTCCTCCTCTCCTGCAGTCTCCTGGGATGTGTGACATCATTGTAGCCTAGGCCAGAAACCAGGCAGTCACTGTAATAAAAAGGTATAACCCAGCAAGTCGTCTCTCCGGTCCTCTCTATGTGGGATGAGGATCACAGGGGGTCCGTGGTGGAGGGATGAGGATCACAGGGGGTCCGTGGTGGAGGGATGAGGATCAAAGGGGTCTGTGGTGATAGAATGAGGACCACAGGGGGGTCCGCGGTGGCGGATTGAGGACCACAGGGGGGTCCGCGGTGGCGGATTGAGGACCACAGGGGGGTCCGCGGTGGCGGATTGAGGACCACAGGGGGGTCCGCGGTGGCGGATTGAGGACCACAGGGGGGTCCGCGGTGGCGGATTGAGGACCACAGGGGGGTCCGCGGTGGCGGATTGAGGACCACAGGGGGGTCCGCGGTGGCGGGATGAGGACCACAGGGGGTCCGCGGTGGCGGAATGAGGATCACGGGATGTCTGTGGTGGCGGGATGAGGATCAGGGGGGGTCCGTGGTGGCGGGATGAGGATCACGGGGGGTCCGTGGTGGCGGGATGAAGATCACGGGTGGTCCGTGGTGGCGGGATGAAGATCACGGGGGGTCCGTGGTGGCGGGATGAAGATCACGGGGGGTCCGTGGTGGCGGGATGAAGATCACGGGGGATCTGTGGTGGCGGGATGAGGATCACGGGGGGTCCGTGGTGGCGGGATGAAGATCACGGGGGGTCCGTGGTGGCGGGATGAGGATCACGAGATGTCTGTGGTGGCGGGATGAGGATCACGGGGGGTTTGTGGTGGCGGGATGAGGATCACGGGGGGTCCGTGGTGGCGGGATGAGGATCACGGGGGGTCCGTGGTGGCGGGATGAGGATCACGAGATGTCTGTGGTGGCAGGATGAGGATCACGGGGGGTCCGTGGTGGCGGGATGAGGATCACGGGGGGTCAGTGGTGGCGGGATGAGGATCACGGGGGGTCAGTGGTGGCGGGATGAGGATCACGGGGGGTCCGTGGTGGCGGGATGAGGATCACGGGGGGGTCTGTGGTGGCGGGATGAGGATCACGGGGGGTCCGTGGTGGCGGGATGAGGATCACGGGGGGTCTGTGGTGGCGGGATGAGGATCACGGGGGGTCCCTGCTGACAGGGAGAGGGACGTTCCTCTTCATTGATCAGCGTCGTGTAGGAAGTGATGGGGATGTTGGCACCCGCAGACCAGACTGCACACTCCTGATCCCTGACATTTCTACTTCTCTTCCAGTTCCAGAAGCTGCGGAAATCTCTGGAAGTCTCTGTCCCCACGCTGCGATCCTTCCAGGTAATGATGAGCACATGGGGGGGGGGGGCGGAGGAGGGGGGAGGGGCTTCCATCGTACAGCACTAGAAAATATATTTATAGTGACACAAAGACAATCACCACCAAATGCCGACGGAACATTCTGGCTGTAGATATGATGTCATCACCACCAAATGCCGACGGAACATTCCAGCTGTAGATATGATGTCATCACCACCAAATTCTGCTGGAACATTCCGGTAGATATGATGTCATCACCACCAAATGCCGACGGAACATTCTGGCTGTAGATATGATGTCATCACCACCAAATGCCGACGGAACATTCTGGCTGTAGATATGATGTCATCACCACCAAATGCCGACGGAACATTCCGGCTGTAGATATGATGTCATTGTAGGCGGGGCAGTATACACGGCGCCATACGTCAATAGTGGATACAGAGATATTGTCCCACGGCGGACGTTACCAATGGCGGACATTTGGTATGCAAAGCACACCCACGTGGTCTGTATACTTTGGGCCCCCCCACTGTGTTTAATTACTGCCTGTGCTGGCCCAGCTCCTCCAGCCATCCCGTATCCATCCTACACAACCTTCTATATATCCACTGGGGTGGAGTGAAGGGGAAATACCAGAACGTGTCCCTCTAGTGAGAGCGTTGAGTCCGCTGGGGCTGCTGACATCACATTCAACATGGCGACACCCAGGAGCATTCTCAGGTCGTTTTGGGTGTCTATAGGAGGGAGGAGTTTACTTTTATGTATAAAAAGCATTCAATGTACATATAATCCTATAGGGAGATTGCTGGTGGCACGAGTGGTCCGGTGGCACGAGTGGTCCGGTGGCACGGGTGGTCCGGTGACCTGGGTGGTCCGGTGGCCTGAGTGGTCCGGTGGCCTGAGTGGTCCGGTGACCTGGGTGGTCCGGTGGCCTGAGTGGTCCGGTGGCCTGAGTGGTCCGGTGGCCTGAGTGGTCCGGTGGCCTGAGTGGTCCGGTGACAGGGCCTCTTTGGGTCCTCCCGATCCCTGACCCTGCTTTGTTGTCCTATAGGGGGAGTCCGGTCTTTATTCTCAGTGGGACCGGGAGTTCCGGGACCGCATGCTGGAGATGGCGGAAGCTCATGACCGACAGCTGGCTGATATCCAGGCCAGGAACCAGGCGCTGGAAATGCAGAGGGAAGGTGAGACCCAAATCGCAGCTTTTCTTGTATCTTTTCATCGAAGCGAAAATCTTGTATTCTATTAATGTGCTGCAGATACAATGTACAGCCAGGCCTGGACTGGCCACAGGGCACATCGGGCATTTGCCTGGAGGGCCGTGTCACGTACCTGATAGGAGACTGAAATGACGAGGTCGGCCTCACTTGTGTCACTAGCCCTGACCCCGCTGAGGTTGGAACAGAGGGAGTCTGGGGACCAGGGGGACAAGAGCGCCAGTGGTTGTTGCTTGCGGCTCTTGCAGATGATGACCTTGGTAGGCTGATGATCCTCTGATTTGGGCACCGTAGTAGCAGACAGGGCAGGTTCTGTGTAATGCCCGATGTGCAGCAGAGCAAGGTAGGTAGCCAGGACACAGGACAGGAGCGGGGTCATAGGATAGCCGGGGTCATCAACAGTCGGGCAGCGCAGTACAGAATCGGAGGGAAAAGCCGAAGTCAGGAACCGGGAGGAGGAGAGTAATCGGAGTCGGGTCAGGAACAAGGATTTGTACGGAACAAGCAGAACACGGGGGGAGCTGAAGACCACTCAGCACTGAACCAGAGCAGAGGCCCTCTTTAAATAGCCCGTCTGGCGGCAATCTTCGCCGTGCGTGTGCATGCATGTGCGCGATTGTGCATTCCTGCGCGCATGCGCATAACTGGCAGCTCTTCCGGTGCACGTTCCTGATCGCAATTCTCTTTGCTGGAAATCTCTTACAGGCCGGGACCACCTGGATCGGAGGGGCGGCACATAGAGGAACCGGTCCGCGCATTTCCTCCTGCCGCCACTGAATGCTTCTCCACCTCTCCCTCCTGCAGGCATTCAGTGGCGGCAGCAGAGAAATGTGTGGACCGGTTCCTCTATGTGCTGCCCGGCCGTCCCTCTGATCCATCTCCTGCTGCCGTGGGTTCCTGTATGCTCCCCCCACGGCTGGCCCCCCCTCATCTCCTGCTGCCGTGGGCTCCTGTATCATGCCCCCCACAGCTGGCCCCCCCTCATCTCCTGCTGCCATGGGCTCCTGTATCATGCCCCCCTACAGCTGGCCCCCCCTCATCTCCTGCTGCCATGGGCTCCTGTATCATGCCCCCCTACAGCTGGCCCCCCCTCATCTCCTGCTGCCATGGGTTCCTGTATGCTCCCCCCACGGCTGGCCCCCCCTCATCTCCCGCTGCCATGGGTTCCTGTATGCTCCCCCCACGGCTGGCCCCCCCTCATCTCCTGCTGCCATAGGCTCCTGTATCATGCCCCCACAGCTGGCCCCCCCTCATCTCCTGCTGCCGTGGGCTCCTGTATCATGCCCCCCTACAGCTGGCCCCCCCTCATCTCCTGCTGCCGTGGGCTCCTGTATCATGCCCCCCACAGCTGGCCCCCCCTCATCTCCTGCTGCCGTGGGCTCCTGTATCATGCCCCCCTACAGCTGGCCCCCCCTCATCTCCTGCTGCCGTAGGCTCCTGTATCATGCCCCCCTACAGCTGGCCCCCCCTCATCTCCTGCTGCCGTAGGCTCCTGTATCATGCCCCCCTACAGCTGGCCCCCCCCCTCATCTCCTGCTGCCGTAGGCTCCTGTATCATGCCCCCCTACAGCTGGCCCCCCCCCTCATCTCCTGCTGCCGTAGGCTCCTGTATCATGCCCCCCTACAGCTGGCCCCCCCTCATCTCCTGCTGCCGTAGGCTCCTGTATCATGCCCCCCTACAGCTGCCCCCCCCCTCCTCTCCTGCTGCCGTAGGCTCCTGTATCATGCCCCCCTACAGCTGCCCCCCCCCTCATCTCCTGGTGCCGTAGGCTCCTGTATCATGCCCCCCTACAGCTGCCCCCCCCTCATCTCCTGCTGCCGTGGGCTCCTGTATCCTGCCCCCCCCGCGGCTGGCCACCCCTCATATCCTGCTGCTGTGGGCTCCTGTATCCTGCCCTCCCGCGGCTGGCCCCCCCCTCATATCCTGCTGCTGTGGGCTCCTGTATCCTGCCCTCCCGCGGCTGGCCCCCCCCCTCATATCCTGCTGCTGTGGGCTCCTGTATCCTGCCCCCCCGCGGCTGGCCCCCCCCTCATATCCTGCTGTTGTGGGCTCCTGTATCCTGCCCCCCCGCGGCTGGCCCCCCCCTCATCTCCTGCTCCTGTGGGCTCCTGTATGCTGCCCCCCCCCGCGGCTGGCCCCCCCTCATCTCCTGCTGCCGTAGGCTCCTGTAACATGCCCCTCTACAGCTGCCCCCCCCCCCTCATCTCCTGCTGTCGTGGGCTCCTGTGTCCTGGCCCCCCCTCATCTCCTGCTGCTGTGGGCTACTGTATGCTGCCACCCCCCCCCCCCCCCGCGGCTGGCCCCCCCCTCATTTCCTGCTGCAGTAGGATCCTGTATGTGGCCCCCCCCCCTCATTTCCTGCTGCTGTGGGATCCTGTATGCTGGCCCCACCTCTCATCTCCTGCTGCTGTGGACTCCTGTATCCTGCCCCCCCGTGGCTGGCCCCCCTCATCTTCTATGGCACTACCACCGAGTTCTGTCAGGATAGACTGTCCCCAGTGCTGACAGTCCCCCCCCCAGCCCCCACCACAAATGGGAGAGGAGAGAGAAAGCTGGTTCTGCCCCCCCCTCCTCCCGTGTCTGCCCCGGCGGCCTTGTGTCTTCTCTTCCCCCCCTTCTTCTTCCTCTCTCTCTCTCACCAAAACCCCCCAATGGGGCTCCTACGAAAAAAAAAAAAAATAAATAAAATGTAAAGTTGTAAAAAATAAAAACCTGCTGACACTAGTGGCGGAACTACCAGGGTCGCAAAGGTCGCTCCTGCGACCGGGCCACCGGACTCCGAGGAAAGCATCCCCGAGCTTAGGGCTGCTCAGTCCAAAATGCCCCGTCCGGGCCTGTGTACAGTTGTAGGAAAACAATAAAGGACCTACGGAGTGTCACACACACACATACATACATACATACACACATATATACATACATACATATATACATACATACATGCACATATATACATACACACACACACATACATACATACATGCACATATATACACACACACATACACACATATACACACATATATACATACTTACATACATATATATACATACATACATACATGCACATACATACATACATACATACATACATACATATATACATACATACACACATACATACATACATATACACACATATATACAGTTGCAAGAAAAAGTATGTGAACCCCTTGTGATTACGTGGAGTTTTGTATGAATTGGGCGTAAAATGTGCTCTGAACGTCATCTAAGTCACAACAATAGAAGAACACAGTCTGCTGAACATAATACTACACAAACATTAGATGTTGCCATGGTTTAATTGCACATAACATGTAAACATTCACAGTGCAGGGAGGAAAAAGTATGTGAACCTTTGGACTTAATAACTGGTTGACCCTCCTTTGGCAGCAATAACCTCAACCAAACGTTTCCTGTAGTTGCAGATCAGACCTGCACAACCATCTGGAGTCATTTTGGACCACTCCTCTTCACAAAACTGTTTCAGTGTAGCAATATTCTTGGGATGTCTGGTGTGAATCGCTCTCTTAAGGTCATGCCACAGCATTTCAATGGGGTTGAGGTCAGGACTCTGACTGGGCCACTCCAGAAGGCGTATTCTGTGCTGTTGCAGCCATTGTTTTGTTGAATGACTTGTATGCTTTGGGTCATCATTGTCCTGTTGCATCACCCATCCTCTGCGGAGCTTCAGTTGGTGGACAGATGGTCGTACGTTTTCCTGCAAAATGTCTTGATAAACTCTGGAATTCATTTTCCCATCAATGACAACAATCCATCCAGGCCCTGAGGCAGCAAAGCAGCCCCAAACCATGATGCTCCCTCCGCCATGTTTCACAGTGGGGATGAGGTTTTGATGTTGGTGTGCTGTGCCTTTTCTCCACACATAGTGTTGTGTGTTCTTCCCAAACAACTCAATCTTGGTTTCATCTGTCCACAGTATATTCTGCCAGTAGTGCTGTGGAACATCCAGGTGCTCTTTTGCAAACTTCAAACGTGCTGCAATCTTCTTTTTGGCCAGCAATGGCTTCCTCCGTGGTGTCCTCCCATGTACTCCATTCTTGTTTCATGTTTTCCTTATTGTAGACGTGTCAACAAAAATGTTAGCATGTGCCAGAGATTTCTGTAGGTGTTTAGCTGACACTCTGGGATTCTTCTTTACCTCATGCAGCATTCTGCGCTGTGCTCTTGCAGTCATTTTTACAGGACGACCACGCCTAGGGAGAGTAGCAACAGTGCTAAACTTTCTCCATTTGTAGACAGTCTGTCTTACCGTGGACACAGGAACATCAAGGCTCAAGGAGATACTTTTGTAACCCTTTCCAGCTTCATGCAAGTCAACAATTCTTGATGGTAGGTCTTCTGAGAGCTCTTTTCTGCGAGGCATGGTTCACATCAGACAGTGCTTCTTGAAACCAGTGAACCCAAAACAGGTGTCAGCAACACATCCAATATCATCCCACTGATTGGAGTCAAGGTTGGCTCACTCCTGGCTCTAATTAGCTCTGGGAGAAGTCATTAAGCTAGGGCCTCACATACTTTTTCCTCCCTGCACTGTGAATGTTTACATGTTATGTGCAATGAAACCATGGCAACATCTAATGTTTGTGTAGTATTATGTTCAGGAGACTGTGTTCTTCTATTGTTGTGACTTAAATGATGTTCAGAGCACATTTTATGCCCAATTCATGCAAAACTCCACGGAATCCCAAGGTGTTCACATACTTTTTCTTGCAACTGTACATACATACATACATGCACATATATACATACACACACACATACACACATATATACATACATACATACACACATACATACATATACACACATATATACATACATACATACATACATACATACATACATACATATACACACATATATACATACACACATACATACATGCACATATATACATACACACACACACACACACACACATACATACATGCACATATATACATACACACATACATACATACATATACACACATATATACATACATACATACATATGTACACACATACACACGCTCACACTGACAGCCTTCCTCCATGAATGCACACAGTATGCAGGCAGTACGGGAACACTGGGAGTCACTCGGCTCCTGTTATAGCTGGTCCACCATTCCCTCCATGATCAGGACTCCAGGTAGTCAGCATTGGAAGGAAGGTAGTCTTTGGATCTGGCTCACTCCTAGTGTAGATTTCGTCCTCCTCGGCTTCCCATCCATGCAGGTGACTTATTGTTTGGTTTCTCAGCCCCTCCCACGTGGGGGTAACCCTTCTACTTCCATCAGTTTCTGTGATGAAGATATTTCCTGACTCCGTATCTTATGTGGCCCTCCATTATCATGCCTGACATGGGCCAAATATGTCAGAAGGTCAAGTTATTGTTTACTCTCTATTGACTCAGCAGATTTCAAACTGTAAGCGGATCTTCACAATGTCACCCCCCCCCCCCTTCCTTTTTTTTTTTTTTTTTAATGTTACCCCCCGTTTACCTTGTTGGTAGTCCTGCACTGTTGAGGTGGTCACCTGCCCAGCAGATCCAGCGTTGTCCTACTGACCTCCACTTCTCTTCTGCCCCCAATCACTCCGGTGCCGCCATTTTCTTTTGTGATGTCACCAGGAAGCTGCCGGGTTCTTCCGTGTTCAGCTCTCCCATGACATGTCTCGCCCCTCCCCCGCCCCTCCTCTCTTCTCAGTGAAAGTCTAAGCCTTCTGGGATATGTGATGTACACGTCCCAGGAGCCAGGGGGGGCACAGGGCAAGTCCATCGCCATCCTAGGTGAATGACATGCATGGGGGGGGGGGCAGAACTTTAGTTGAAAACAAAATGTAGACAAAGGACAAAAGCCCGATTTGTGGGAGGAGCCTAGGATGCAAGGCAACGTGTAATCAGGGTGAAGGTCCAATCTCGGAGACCTTTCCTCATGGCCGAGGTTAGGATGGTGGTGGGAACGATTCTTTATTACAGTAGAAGATGACGTGTCCTGTCTGCCTGTCGATGAATACAGAATAATCCGCCTTCCTCCCCCACACAGAGATCCGACACCGCCTCGCCGAGGTGGCCAGCTCCGGCACTTCCACCAGCCATATAGAGCAGATGCTGCTGGAGCTGAAGGCCCAAGAAGAGAAGAACCAACTGGCTCTGGATGCTTTAAAAGACCAAGTCACTCTCATCCAATCGGAGACCAGGTACCGTGTTCAGGTGACCTGGTGTCAGCCAATCACCTACCAACTATTACTTGGTATCCGGTTCTGATAGCCGCTGTCTATTCCAGGTCTCCAAATCTGTGGACTTTGTTTTAGATGTTCCCCATTGACATGCTCATCCTCTGTCTTCATTACTTGATCAGTCACTGACCTGGAAGACGTGTAGAAGACACAACATCCAGATTCTTCTTCTCGGAGAGTGAGTCACTAAGAACTGGAGATGGAGGATGAGTATGGCAGTCAGAGGATTAGTAACATCAGGAACAAGTCATCAGTGGCAGCATCTATGTGTCTATCATGGCGGCCATAATGGAACGCTATGGAATTATTATCGCTCCTATGTCATTACAGGGCCAAATCAGAGAAAGGGCCGAAAGAGCAACCCGAGAAGAAGAAACCACCTCTGACCTTCATGCCATTTCCTCTACGCGGGAGCAGCCTGTCCTCCGAGATCAGGTACTCCCACCCTGACCCTTCATGGCATCCGTACTCCCACCCTGACCCTTCATGGCATCCGTACTCCCACCCTGACCCTTCATGGCATCCGTACTCCCACCCTGACCCTTCATGGCGTCCGTACTCCCACCCTGACCCTTCATGGTGTCGGTACTCCCACCCTGACCCTTCATGGCATCCGTACTCCCACCCTGACCCTTCATGGCATCCGTACTCCCACCCTGACCCTTCATGGCATCCGTACTCCCACCCTGACCCTTCATGGCGTCGGTACTCCCACCCTGACCCTTCATGGCGTCGGTACTCCCACCCTGACCCTTCATGGCGTCGGTACTCCCACCCTGACCCTTCATGGCATCCGTACTCCCACCCTGACCCTTCATGGCATCCGTACTCCCACCCTGACCCTTCATGGCATCCGTACTCCCACCCTGACCCTTCATGGCATCCGTACTCCCACCCTGACCCTTCATGGCGTCGGTACTCCCACCCTGACCCTTCATGGCGTCGGTACTCCCACCCTGACCCTTCATGGCGTCGGTACTCCCACCCTGACCCTTCATGGCATCCGTACTCCCACCCTGACCCTTCATGGCATCCGTACTCCCACCCTGACCCTTCATGTCATCCGTACTCCCACCCTGACCCTTCATGTCATCCGTACTCCCACCCTGACCCTTCATGGCATCCGTACTCCCACCCTGACCCTTCATGTCATCCGTACTCCCACCCTGACCCTTCATGGCATCCGTACTCCCACCCTGACCCTTCATGTCATCCGTACTCCCACCCTGACCCTTCATGTCATCCGTACTCCCACCCTGACCCTTCATGGCATCCGTACTCCCTCCCTGACCCTTCATGGCGTCGGTACTCCCACCCTGACCCTTCATGGCATCGGTGCGCCCACCCTGACCCTTCATGGCATCGGTGCGCCCACCCTGACCCTTCATGGCATCGGTGCGCCCACCCTGACCCTTCATGGCATCGGTGCGCCCACCCTGACCCTTCATGGCATCGGTACTCCCACCCTGACCTTTCATGGCATTGGTACTCCCACCCTGACCTTTCATGGCATTGGTACTCCTACCCTGACCCTTCATGGCATTGGTGTGCCCACCCTGACCCTTCATGGCATCCGTACTCCCACCCTGACCCTTCATGTCATCCGTACTCCCACCCTGACCCTTCATGGCATCCGTACTCCCACCCTGACCCTTCATGTCATCCGTACTCCCACCCTGACCCTTCATGTCATCCGTACTCCCACCCTGACCCTTCATGGTGTCGGTACTCCCACCCTGACCCTTCATGGTGTCGGTACTCCCACCCTGACCCTTCATGGTGTCGGTACTCCCACCCTGACCCTTCATGGTGTCGGTACTCCCACCCTGACCCTTCATGGTGTCGGTACTCCCACCCTGACCCTTCATGGTGTCGGTACTCAGACCCTGACCCTTCATGGTGTCGGTACTCCCACCCTGACCCTTCATGGTGTCGGTACTCAGACCCTAGCCCCTTTACTTTTCATTTACCTTCCCAAAGTCCGGGGGGGGGGGGGGCAGAGTTGTGGATGGCTTTGTAAGTTGTTAGTATTTTGAATTTAATTAGTTGGGTGAGTGGAGGGATTGGCAGAGAGGGGTGGAGGACACTGAATGGAGGCCAGTGGAGGGATTGGCAGAGAGGAGTGGAGGACACTGAATGAAGGCCAGTGGAGGGATTGGCAGGGAGGGGTGGAGGACACTGAATGGAGACGAGTGGAAGGATTGGCAGGGAGGGGTGGAGGACACTGAATGAAGGCCAGTGGAGGGATTGGCAGAGAGGGGTGGAGGACACTGAATGGAGGCCAGTGGAAGGATTGGCAGAGAGGGGTGGAGGACACTGAATGGAGGTCAGTGGAGGGATTGGCAGAGAGGGATGGAGGTCAGTGGAGGGATTGGCAGAGAGGGGTGGAGAACACTGAATGGAGGCCAGTGGAGGGATTGGCAGAGAGGGGTGGAGGACACTCAATGGAGGCCAATGGAGGGATTGGCAGAGAGGGGTGGAGAACACTGAATGGAGGCCAGTGGAGGGATTGGCAGAGAGGGGTGGAGGACACTGAATGGAGGCCAGTGGAGGGATTGGCAGAGAGGGGTGGAGGACACTGAATGGAGGCCAGTGAATAGACTGGCAGAGATGGGTGGAGGACACTGAATGGAGGCCAGTGGAGGGATTGGCAGAGAGGGGTGGAGGACACTGAATGGAGGCCAGTGGAGGGATTGGCAGAGAGGGGTGGAGGACACTGAATGGAGGTCAGTGGAGGGATTGGCAGAGAGGGATGGAGGCCAGTGGAGGGATTGGCAGAGAGGGGTGGAGAACACTGAATGGAGGCCAGTGGAGGGATTGGCAGAGAGGGGTGGAGAACACTGAATGGAGGCCAGTGGAGGGATTGGCAGAGAGGGGTGGAGGACACTCAATGGAGGCCAATGGAGGGATTGGCAGAGAGGGGTGGAGGACACTGAATGGAGGCCAGTGGAGGGATTGGCAGAGAGGGGTGGAGGACACTGAATGGAGGCCAGTGAATAGACTGGCAGAGAGGGGGTGGAGGACACTGAGTGGAGGCCAGTGGAGGGATTGGCAGAGAGGGGTGGAGGACACTGAATGGAGGCCAGTGCAGGGATTGGCAGAGAGGGGTGGAGGACACTGATTGGAGGCCAGTGCAGGGATTGGCAGAGAGGGGAGGAGGACACTGAACGGTTGGTAAGGAGTCTGGCAGCAGCATTCATGATGGACTGGAGGGGGGGTGGCCTATGTAAAGCTCATCCAATGAGGAGGAAGTTGCAGTAGTCGAGGCGGGAGATGACCAGGGAGTGAATTGTGGTGTCATTGGTTAGGAAGGGGCGTATTCTGGAGATGTTGTGGAGGTTGAGGCAGTATTTGAGAGGGTCCAGGGGGCACGTGGTTAGGTGGGCATTTGAGGTTTAGGAGCCTCGTCTATAGTAGTAGGGTTGAACACGGGTGGTGTTGAGCGTACCTGTAGATTGGGGGTAGTAAGTGGGGGGGGGGGGGGATATCTGTAAAGTGGAGATTTCATCACAAATTGCATCGAACTTATTTTTGAAGTGATTGGCGATCTCCTGGCCAGTGACTGAGTTGGGGGTGGAGGCCGTGGAGGACGAAGTAGAGAAGAGTTGATGGGATCTGGAGGAGAAGGGTGATATTCTAGGTCTGTTGGCAGTGTGGAGGGGAGAGATGTATTTCTGGACGACAGATTTATATTGGTGGAAGTCTTTGTGAGACTTCGTCTTCCGTCACAGACGCTTGAGAGCTCGGCCATGTTTTTTGAGACTTCTGGTGTCATCTGTTCGCCAGGGTTGTGGGGGTTGCACCTGATTCTATATGTAGTGAGGGGGGTGGGTTTGTCCAGGGAGGAGGACCGGGATCTGTTGTAGTCAGCAGTGGCCAGATTGGGGCAGGACAGGGGTGAGATTTGGTCATGGAGGTGGCCAGTAGTGGAGTGGAGAAGGGTTGAAGGTCTCTACAGGTCATTCGTAGGCAGTTGGGGGGAGAGGCAGTTAGGACAACTAGAGAGCGAAGCTGATAAGGTGGTGATCAGAGAGTGGGAGAGGATTGTTGGAGGGCTTGGATGGAGAGCATAGCTAGGAGATTACCAGGTCAAGGGTGTTGCCATTGGAGTGAGAAGAAGCATGTTCCCATTGTGTGTCCATTGCTTCACGTCAAATGAGGAGGTTAGACTAAGGAGGTCAGAAGTAGCAGACGTCTAAATCACCGAGAATGGTTGTGGGGATTTCAGAAGAGAGAAAGTAGGGTAGCCAGGCAGAGACGTCATCAAGGAAAGTTGATATCGGTCCAGGAAGTCGGTAGATCACAGAAATTCTTAAAGAAATTGGAGAAAATAAACGTTTTCAGTGAGCTTCAATGATGAGAGGGACCGAGAGGGAATGAAGAACCTGAAAGGTGCTCTGTGGGGATAGGAGGATTCCCCCTCCCCCTCCCTTCTGTCTATGGGGTCTGGAGGTGTGAATCTAGAGAAGGCCACCATGGGAGAGGGAAGCAGGAGAAGCAGAGTCGGATTCATGAGGACAGGTTTCAGTGACACCAAGTAGATGAAAGGAGTTCCTCATGAACAGAGGTGAGTCTGTTGCAGACAGAGCGGGCAATCCAGGGAGGAGAAGGGTAGACTGGTTCCAGGAAGAAGAGGAATGGAAACAAAATTGTTGGGTTGCGGCTGCTGCCGGAGGGCGCAGGGTGATGGGGGTGTCCGTTACAGTTAAATAAAGGAGGCCCAGAGTTTGGTCTCCAGAGGTCAGGAGAAGCAGAAGGCTGAGGGAAGTAATATCAGAGTGCCATTTATTTGAGGGTCTCGGCATCCTGGGGGGTTTATTAGTGTTCGTGATTGGCAGAGAGGGGTGGAGGACACTGAATGGAGGTCAGTGATAAGTGGAGGACAGAAGTGAGGGTGATGGGTACAGATTTTGGGGTGGAGAAGAGGGGTGAAGGAAGCAGAGTATGAGGAGAGGACACGACTGTGAGGGAAGGTAGAGGGTGCAAGTTACCGAGAGGAAGGAGATCTGAATGAGGAAATGAGGTCACCTGCAGTCTTGTGTTGCTTGTTGTAGATGTTCGCTGGGTGCCATCGCTGAGGTGGAAGAGCGGAGGTGCCACTTAATTACCGAACCCACTTTATTGGAAGAACCCCAACATGCATGTACCCCCCCCCACCTCGTACCTGGCATGTACCCCCCCCCTGTACCTGGCATGTACCCCCCCCTGTACCTGGCATGTAGTCTGGCTGAAAAAAGACAAAAGTCCATCCAGTTCCACCATAAAACAAAACTTACAATCCTCCACCCACAGTAGATCCAGAGGAAGGCAAAAACCCAGCAAAGCACGATCCAATCTCCTCCTGCAGGGGAACAATTCCTTCCTGACCCCCGGAGAGGCAATCGGATATTCCCTGGATCAATATTCGGATATTCCCTGGATCAATATTCGGATATTCCCGGGATCAATATTCGGATATTCCCGGGATCAATATTCGGATATTCCCGGGATCAATATTCGGATATTCCCTGGATCAATATTCGGATATTCCCTGGATCAATATTCGGATATTCCCGGGATCAATATTCGGATATTCCCGGGATCAATATTCGGATATTCCTGGGATCAATATTCGGATATTCCCGGGATCAATATTCGGATATTCCCTGGATCAATAATCGGATATTCCCTGGATCAATATTCGGATATTCCCTGGATCAATAATCGGATATTCCCGGGATCAATATTCGGATATTCCCGGGATCAATAATCGGATATTCCCGGGATCAATATTCGGATATTCCCTGGATCAATATTCGGATATTCCCTGGATCAATATTCGGATATTCCCTGGATCAATATTCGGATATTCCCTGGATCAATATTCGGATATTCCCTGGATCAATATTCGGATATTCCCTGGATCAATATTCGGATATTCCCGGGATCAATATTCGGATATTCCCTGGATCAATATTCGGATATTCCCGGGATCAATATTCGGATATTCCCGGGATCAATAATCAGATATTCCCTGGATCAATAATCGGATATTCCCTGGATCAATAATCGGATACTCCCGGGATCAATATTCGGATATTCCCGGGATCAATAATCGGATATTCCCTGGATCAATAATCGGATATTCCCGGGATCAATATTCGGATATTCCCGGGATCAATATTCGGATATTCCCGGGATCAATATTCGGATATTCCCTGGATCAATATTCGGATATTCCCGGGATCAATATTCGGATATTCCCGGGATCAATAATCGGATATTCCCGGGATCAATATTCGGATATTCCCGGGATCAATATTCGGATATTCCCGGGATCAATATTCGGATATTCCCGGGATCAATATTCGGATATTCCCGGGATCAATATTCGGATATTCCCGGGATCAATATTCGGATATTCCCTGGATCAATAATCGGATATTCCCTGGATCAATATTCGGATATTCCCTGGATCAATAATCGGATATTCCCGGGATCAATATTCGGATATTCCCGGGATCAATAATCGGATATTCCCGGGATCAATATTCGGATATTCCCTGGATCAATATTCGGATATTCCCTGGATCAATATTCGGATATTCCCTGGATCAATATTCGGATATTCCCTGGATCAATATTCGGATATTCCCTGGATCAATATTCGGATATTCCCTGGATCAATATTCGGATATTCCCGGGATCAATATTCGGATATTCCCTGGATCAATATTCGGATATTCCCGGGATCAATATTCGGATATTCCCGGGATCAATAATCAGATATTCCCTGGATCAATAATCGGATATTCCCTGGATCAATAATCGGATACTCCCGGGATCAATATTCGGATATTCCCGGGATCAATAATCGGATATTCCCTGGATCAATAATCGGATATTCCCTGGATCAATAATCGGATATTCCCGGGATCAATATTCGGATATTCCCGGGATCAATATTCGGATATTCCCGGGATCAATATTCGGATATTCCCTGGATCAATATTCGGATATTCCCGGGATCAATATTCGGATATTCCCGGGATCAATAATCGGATATTCCCGGGATCAATATTCGGATATTCCCGGGATCAATATTCGGATATTCCCGGGATCAATATTCGGATATTCCCGGGATCAATATTCGGATATTCCCGGGATCAATATTCGGATATTCCCGGGATCAATAATCGGATATTCCCTGGATCAATAATCGGATATTCCCTGGATCAATAATCGGATATTCCCGGGATCAATATTCGGATATTCCCGGGATCAATATTCGGATATTCCCGGGATCAATATTCGGATATTCCCTGGATCAATATTCGGATATTCCCGGGATCAATATTCGGATATTCCCGGGATCAATAATCGGATATTCCCGGGATCAATATTCGGATATTCCCGGGATCAATATTCGGATATTCCCGGGATCAATATTCGGATATTCCCGGGATCCACGTTCCCTATAAATGTTATGTC
>NW_028320907.1:0-7500 GCF_062004578.1 Staurois parvus | reverse complement strand
CTCATCCTCATAGTAAACATGAAAGTTAGGCACATACCGGTCGGGTCGTTTATCCCTGATGAATCCATCCTGCTATTGGCTGGTGTTACTGGCCGGGGGTCCTTTGCAGTCCCATCATTCTTGTGGTAGAAGATCTGCCTCCAATCTGGGCCTCTAGAACATTTTAGTGAATTCTCCTGTAATAAAAGTGTCCTGCTGCTGGACAATGATATGCTGCGGTCTCGTATTTCTTGTCTTGAAACCTCCGTCTGTTCTCAGGGTCTCCAGTCCATCACCACCAGTTCTCCATACGTTGTCCTGCTGTATCTTCTGCAAAATCTTCATTTCTATCCCAGCCCGTGTTCCTTGTCAGGACTGTGACAGATGGGGGAGGGGCAGATAAGTAGGAGGGGGTGTGGCTAGTAATTTTGGATATGTTTGCTCCATTTGTATGATATAATGGAATACCCAAAAACTGGGACAACCATCCAAATGACTATTCACTCAGACATACTTCTTCATTCACATCAGGTCAGGAAGTGGCCCCCCGGGCCCTGGATGTGGAGCTCATGGCGGTGGAGATGGAGAACCAGCGTCTAGAGGAGGAAATCTTCAACCTGAAGCTGCACAGGAGCCGGAAGAAGATGGACAAAGGTAGGTGATTGGAGGAGACTCGCAGGACGCTGTTGGGTTTTTCCAGTGGAGGCGCTCAGCTTGGGATCTGTTGAGCACTTACCTCATTGGGGGGCCTCTGCTGAGCCAGAACATGACCCCCGAGCAATGCCCACAGATCATTTCTCCAGCAGCAGGGAATTCTGGGTATTACCATTTATGCAAGCCCCACCCACTGCCCATTTGTGGACTCCTGGTAGGTGATCAAAGGTCAGGTGATGCTGTGAGGCCCATTGTTACCCCTTTATCGTCCTGCACCCCTCACATTATGATTTGTGATCGAGCTTTACATGCCGCTTCCTGTTCTCACACTGCAGTGCTCTGTCCTGGCAGAGCTGAGTAACGGCCACACCCCATGTCACAAGTGTGGGGTGTGTCATGTTAGAGAGGGAGGGGCATGTCATACCAGAGATGGCAGGGCGCATCATACCAGGGGAGGGAGGGGCATATCATACCAGGGAGGGAGGGGCGCGTCATGGCAGAGAGGGAAGGGCGTGTGTCAGATAAGAGGTATGGGGCGTGACACATCAGAGAGGGAGGAGGCGTGACACATCAGAGAGGGAGGAGGCGTGACACATCAGAGAGGGAGGGGGCGTGTCAGATAAGAGAGGGAGGGGGCATGTCAGATAAGAGAGGGAGGGGGCATGTTATACCAGAGAGGGAGGGGCGGGTCATACCAGAGAGTTAAGGGCGTGTGTCAGATAGGAGGGGGCGTGTCACAGAGAGGTAGGGGGCGTGTCAGATAAGAGGAGGGGGCGTGTCAGATAAGAGAGGAAGGGGGCGTGTCAGATAAGAGAGGGAGGGGGCGTGTCAGGTAAGAGGAGGGGGCGTGTCAGATAAGAGAGGGAGGGGGCATGTTATACCAGAGAGGGAGGGGCGGGTCATACCAGAGAGTTAAGGGCGTGTGTCAGATAGGAGGGGGCGTGTCACAGAGAGGTAGGGGGCGTGTCAGATAAGAGAGGGAGGGGGTGTGTCAGGTAAGAGGAGGGGGCGTGTTATACCAGAGAGGGAGAGGGCGGGTCAGACCAGAGAGGGAGGGGGCGTGTCTGATCAGAGGTAGGGGGTGTAGTTTGGGCCCCCCCTTAGTAAATGGCGAGGATGCACAGTAAACCTGTCCCTGTCTTGTTGCAGGCTTGCGTCCTTCGCCTCCTTACTAACGGACAGCGGCGGTTTCCATGCGGACACCAGACTCCTCCCCCTCCAATACGCAGGACGTGGTCAGCCAATCGGTGTTCATCGTTTTCATACAGACTGTCCAATATCTGCTGGAATTTGATTTGATTGACAATCCTTCACCATTTCAGTCCATGCTGGGAGTTGTAGTTCCTCGGCGGTGGATTTTCATTGTGACGTTTTGTTCTGCGATTGCGAGGATCGTTGTGGGAGGCGGTCCCTATAATGGATACATTGTAACTATAAACGGAAATAAAACCCATTCTGTTCAGTCATCGTCCAGATTATTATGTATACATGTTCCTGCCGCACAGAGCCGGGAGAGGAAACCCATCAAATCTGCCTTCCAGTGATCTCCTCATGTGGCCAAATGACCGCTCTCCCCGGACCCCCCAATCCCTATATCCGCTCCCCCCGGACCCCCCAATCCCTATATCCGCTCCCCCCGGACCCCCCAATCCCTATATCTGCTCTCCCCGGACCCCCCAATCCCTATATCCGCTCCCCCCGGACCCCCCAATCCCTATATCCGCTCTCCCCGGACCCCCCAATCCCTATATCCGCTCCCCCCAGACCCCGCAATCCCTATATCCGCTCTCCCCGGACCCCCCAATCCCTATATCCGCTCTCCCCGGACCCCCCAATCCCTATATCCGCTCTCCCCGGACCCCCCAATCCCTATATCCGCTCTCCCCGGACCCCCCAATCCCTATATCCGCTCCCCCCAGACCCCGCAATCCCTATATCCGCTCTCCCCGGACCCCCCAATCCCTATATCCGCTCCCCCCGGACCCCCCAATCCCTATATCCGCTCCCCCCGGACCCCCCAATCCCTATATCCGCTCTCCCCGGACCCCGCATTCACTATATCCGCTCTCCCCGGACCCCGCATTCACTATATCCGCTCTCCCCGGACCCCGCATTCACTATATCTGGTCTCCCCGGACCCCGCATTCACTATATTCGCTCTCCCCGGACCCCGCATTCACTATATCCGCTCTCCCCGGACCCCGCATTCACTATATCCGCTCTCCCCGGACCCCGCATTCACTATATCCGCTGTCCCCGGACCCCGCATTCACTATATCCGCTCTCCCCGGACCCCGCATTCGCTATATCCGCTGTCCCCGGACCCCGCATTCACTATATCCGCTGTCCCCGGACCCCGCATTCACTATATCTGGTCTCCCCGGACCCCGCATTCACTATATCTGGTCTCCCACAGTACACAGAACATGGAAATGCAATTATTTTAGTAAATATAAACTGCTAAATCCCTTTTCCCATCATCAGTATATCGCCGTCTTGTGACTTCTATCAGTGTCCAGCAGAGCACTGGTTACAGCTTGTAGGAGGGGTTTTTTATTTTGCTCTGGGAGGATGCAGAACCCCTGACCTCTATGTGGACATTGCTGATTGGCCCTGTGTTGATCACATGCACCCTCCCAAGAAAAAAGAAAAACCTCTGTAACAATACACACCAAACTGAGCATGTGCAGAGTGTCTCCACACGATAAGTCTTATCAGGAGATAAGAGGGGGACACTGGAAGAAGGGGAGAATCAGAGAAGACAGGATCAAACAGCATTTCTACGTAATGCAGAAGATTAACCCCTTAGGTTCCACAGTGAGTATAACCAGCATGCTTTGCTGCATCTACAGACTGATGTCACTGTTGGGGGTTCAGGAACCCTAACACACCACACATTCCTCCTCCTAGCACATCCCACATATCTGCTCCGGAATGTAACAAAGTATCAAATAATGTAAAGAAAAATACAATGTGACATTCAATTCCTCAGACTCCTTACCTGGTGGGCAATACAGCCCTATGGGGGAATAAACTGCACTGAACCCCTTCCCGTCCAATGGGAACTCCTTCCCGTCCAATGGGAATTCCTTCCCGTCCAATGGGAATTCCTTCCCGTCCAGTGGGAACCCCTTCCCGTCCAGTGGGAACCCCTTCCCGTCCAATGGGAATTCCTTCCCGTCCAGTGGGAACCCCTTCCCGTCCAGTGGGAACCCCTTCCCGTCCAGTGGGAACCCCTTCCCGTCCAGTGGGAACCCCTTCCCGTCCAATGGGAACCCCTTCCCGTCCAATGGGAACCCCTTCCCGTCCAATGGGAACCCTTTCCCGTCCAATGGGAACACCTTCCCGTCCAATGGGAACCCCTTCCCGTCCAGTGGGAACCCCTTCCCGTCCAGTGGGAATCCCTTCCCGTCTAATGGGAACCCCTTCCTGTCCAGTGGGAACCCCTTCCCGTCCAGTGGGAACCCCTTCCCGTCCAATGGGAACCCCTTCCCGTCCAATGGGAACCCCTTCCCGTCCAATGGGAACCCTTTCCCGTCCAATGGGAACCCTTTCCCGTCCAGTGGGAACACCTTCCCGTCCAATGGGAACCCTTTCCCGTCCAATGGGAACACCTTCCCGTCCAGTGGGAACCCCTTCCCGTCCAGTGGGAACCCCTTCCCGTCCAGTGGGAACCCTTTCCCGTCCAATGGGAACACCTTCCCGTCCAATGGGAACCCCTTCCCGTCCAATGGGAACCCCTTCCCGTCCAATGGGAACTCCTTCCCGTCCAGTGGGAACCCCTTCCCGTCCAGTGGGAACCCCTTCCCGTCCAGTGGGAACCCTTTCCCGTCCAATGGGAACCCCTTCCCGTCCAATGGGAACCCCTTCCCGTCCAATGGGAACTCCTTCCCGTCCAGTGGGAACCCCTTCCCGTCTAATGGGAACCCCTTCCCGTCTAATGGGAACTCCTTCCCGTCCAGTGGGAACCCCTTCCCGTCCAGTGGGAACCCCTTCCCGTCCAATGGGAACACAAATCCGAGCATCTAAGCACAACTTGGCAACTTTGACCAGCAAAACGGTCCAAATCCTCACCTGCCTTGTGCGTGGGGCGGATTATCCCGCAGATTCCTCGGGACAGATCGGGATTTCGTTCGGTGGGGAATGATAACGGACGGATCCTGATTATTTTTTTTTCATTATCAAAGGAAAATTGGCCCAAAATAGCAAAAAAAGTACTTTTGTCAGCGTAGCTGTGTATTTCTTGTAACTTCCAGAACCTTCCAGCAAAGAAAACCCAAAATATATTCCCCGCTCCTGAGGATCGCAGCGACGCCCCATATGTGGATGTTGTTTGTACCCGGAGTGCGGCCCGGATACTCTCGTGCGCAATTTGCTGTTTTTTATCCTGCCGCTAACTGACACAGATAGTAACTGAAAAAAACAAACTGACCCTGACCTTTGACCCTGACCTTTGACCCTGACCTTTGACCCTGACCTTTGACCCAAACACCCTCCCTGGCACTGACCTCGATGAAACCTTCATCTGGTATTTTTTTTCAAGTTTTTTTTTTTTTTTTTTAACGAAAGGACAGCGAGAGATACAATGTATAATATAATGTATACAAAGAAACAATGTATCTCCTCCAATCAGAGAGAGAGAACCCGGGGGCGGGCTTCACATTGACTGATCACTGCAATAGCCAATCAGAGGCTATCACAGCAATCATGTGACCTGGAATCAGGAGCTTCGGGTCCCAATCATTAGAACTCAGGGCTTTCAGTTAGACCCGATCTCTGTGCTGGGAGAAAACTCAGTGCTGGGGGGGGGGAGAAAACTCAGTGCTGGGGGGGGGGGGAGAAAACTCAGTGCTGGGGGGAGGAGGAGAAAACTCAGTGCTGGGGGGGAGGAGGAGAAAACTCAGTGCTGGGGGGAGGAGGAGAAAACTCAGTGCTGGGGGGGAGGAGAAAACTCAGTGCTGGGGGGGAGGAGAAAACTCAGTGCTGGGGGGGAGGAGAAAACTCAGTGCTGGGGGGAAGGGGGGGGGGCGCATATTTCCATAGGTTGGTGTGAGGGGTTAAGCGGTTGGTGAGTGTTTTGTGCGTCCTGTATCTTTTTGCTGATATTACCCCCCCATATCAGGATATTACCCCCCCATAACAGGATATTACCCCCCATATTAGGATATTACCCCCCATATTAGGATATTACCCCCCATAACAGGATATTACCCCCCATATCAGGATGTTACCCCCCCCATAACAGGATATTACCCCCCATATTAGGATATTACCCCCCATATTAGGATATTACCCCCCATATCAGGATATTACCCCCCATATCAGGATGTTACCCCCCATAACAGGATATTACCCCCTATATCAGGATATTACCCCCCCCCCATAACAGGATATTACCTCCCCATTAACAGGATATTACCCCCCATATCAGGATATTACCCCCCCCATATCAGGATATTACCTCCCCCATATCAGGGTATTACCTCCCCCATATCAGGGTATTACCTCCCCCATATCAGGATATTACCCCCCATATCAGGATATTACCCCCCCATATCAGGATATTACCCCCCCATAACAGGATATTACCCCCCTATATCAGGATATTACCCCCCATATCAGGATATTACCTCCCCCATATCAGGATATTACCCCCCCATATCAGGATATTATTACCTCCCCCATATCAGGATATTATTACCTCCCCATTAACAGGATATTATCCCCCCATATCAGGATATTACCTCCCCCATATCAGGATATTACCCCCCCATATCAGGATATTACCCCCCATAACAGGATATTACCCCCCCCATATCAGGATTTATATGGAGATATGGATTTATTCTGCTGTCCACCACCTCCGCAGGAGGAAACCTGACCCCGTGCATTCCACGTGTGGTAACGGACTACTAAGCTAACTAGAAAAAGTGTCTCAAATTCAAAGTCCTGGAGAGTCTGAAAGGCTCCGTAAGACCACTCCGCGTAACTCAAGGGGGAAAGGAAAGGGATCCCCAGAGCCCCACCCACCCGCTTGTAGACTTCTATATTGAAGGGGCACTGAAGCAAGAAATGGTCCATCGTCTCCTCCACCCCACCGCACTCCACCACCTCCACCGCACTCCACTCCACCACCCCACCGCACTCCACTCCACCACCCCACCGCACTCCACCACCCCACCGCACTCCACTCCTCCACCTCCACCCCACCGCACTCCACTCCTCCACCCCACCGCACTCCACTCCTCCACCCCACCGCACTCCACTCCACCACCCCACCGCACTCCACCACCCCGCACTCCACTCCTCCACCCCACCACCCCGCACTCCACCACCTCCACCCCACCGCACTCCACTCCATCACCCCACCGCACTCCACTCCTCCACTCCACCACCCCGCACTCCACTCCTCCACCCCACCACCCCGCACTCCACTCCTCCACCTCCACCCCACCACCCCTCACTCCACTCTTGGACAACCACGGTTCTCCGCAGAGCGATGCTTCAGGTTGCCCTTTACATTAGAGTGTAAGCTCCTCTGGTACAGAGACTGATGGGACTGCGGGGGAGGGGACATTAGAGTGTAAGCTCCTCTGGTACAGAGACTGATGTGACTGTGGGGGAGGGGACATTAGAGTGTAAGCTCCTCTGTACAGAGACTGATGGGACTGTGGGGGAGGGGACATTAGAGTGTAAGCTCCTCTGGTACAGAGACTGATGGGACTGCGGGGGAGGGGACATTAGAGCGTAAGCTCCTCTGTACAGAGATGGATGACAACACTCGGTCTCTTTCTCTCCCCTGCAGCGGACTCGGAGGTAGTGGAGGTGCAGCAGGAACATGTACAGCAGATGGCTCAGCTCCAGGCG
>NW_028320906.1:0-62112 GCF_062004578.1 Staurois parvus | reverse complement strand
TGTCAGTGGGGGGAATAGTGCCCCATCATTGGTGTCAGTGGAAGGAAAAGTGCTCCATCCTGGTGTCAGTGGGAGAAATAGTGCCCCATCATTGGTGTCAGTGGGAGGAATAGTGCCCCATCATTGGTGTCAGTGGAAGGAAAAGTGCTCCATCACTGGGGTCAGTGGGAAGTATAGTGCCCTATCATTGGTGTCAGGGGGAGGAATAATGCCCCATCATTGGTGTCAGTGGGAGGAATAGTGTCCCGTCATTGGTGTCAGTGGAAGGAATAGTGCCCCGTCATTGGTGTCAGCGGGAGGAATAGTGCCCCGTCATTGGTGTCAGCGGGAGGAATAGTGCCCCGTCATTGGTGGTCAGCGGGAGGAATAGGTGCCCCGTCATGGTGGTCAGCGGGAGGAATAGTGCCCCGTCATTGGTGTCAGCGGGAGGAATAGGGCCCCGTCATTGGTGTCAGCGGGAGGAATAGCGCCCCGTCATCGGTGTCAGCGGGAGGAATAGCGCCCCGTCACTGGTGTCAGCGGGAGGAATAGCGCCCGTCATGGTGTCAGTGGAAGGAATAGTGGCCCCATCATTGGTGTCAGTGGGAGGAATAGTGCCCCGTCATCGGTGTCAGTGGGAGAATAGCGCCCCGTCACTGGTGTCAGTGGAAGGAATAGTGCCCCCAAAGGGGCCAGATAGGAAAGCGAAGGGTCACATTTATCTCCTGGGCCTAAGGCTATTTGCCCTTTGTGCCCCTCCCCCCCTCCCCCGGGCTCATTGAGTCAATGATTCACCTGTTCCCTGTGTTGTCACGCGGAGAGGTCGCCGTCCATGTGGGAGCCGCATTCCACTGTACTGTGCAAATATGGCGACATTCCTGTATTGGTAACCGATGGCAACAAGTGAGACTCATAGAGCATTCTGGGTAATAGTTCTGACACCGGAGAGGATATAGAAAACATCTGAATTATATTTATACAGATCCTCCCGGGATATGGATCTGGTCAGGTAAGTCGCAGAGGGGGGCGGTAATCAGTTTCAGCTGCTTTGGTGGTCATGAAATGAACAGGTGCACTAGATGGGCAACAGTGAGACGACCCCCAAAACAGGAATGGTTTTACAGGTGGAGGTCACTGACATTTATCACCTCCTCATCTTTTCTGACTATTTTTCACTCGCTTTGCATTTGGCTCGGGTCAGTGTCACTACTGGTACCATGAGGCCATACCTGGACCCCTACAGAGGTCACACAGGCAGTCCAACTCCTCCAGGATGGCCCATCATTACCTGCCATTGCCAGAAGGTTTGCTGTGTCTCCCAGCACAGTCTCAAGAGCATGGAGGAGATTCCAGGAGACGAGAGCATGGAGGAGATTCCAGGAGACGAGAGCATGGAGGAGGTTCCGGGAGACGAGAGCATGGAGGAGATTCCAGGAGACAAGAGCATGGAAGAGATTCCAGGAGAGAAGAGCATGGAGGAGATTCCGGGAGAGAAGAGCATGGAGGAGATTCGGGAGACGAGAGCATGGAGGAGATTCCGGGAGAGAAGAGCATGGAGGAGATTCCGGGAGACGGGGAGCGCGGAGGAGATTCCTGGAGGCGAGAGGATAGAGGAGGTTCCGGGAGGCGGAGCGCGGAGGGGGTTCCGGGAGACGAGAGCACTGAGGAGGTTCCTGGAGACGAGAGCATGATGGAGGAGGTTTCGGGAGACGAGAGCATGGAGGAAGGTTCCGGGAGACGAGAGCACTGAGGAGGTTCCGGAGACGAGAATGGAGGAGGTTCCGGGAGACGAGAGCACGGAGGAGATTCCGGGAGACGAGAGCACGGAGGAGATTCCCGGGAGACGAGAGCACGGAGGAGATTCCGGGAGAGAGATTCCGGGAGACAGAGCACGGAGGAGATTCCGGGGAGACGAGAGCACGGAGGAGATTCCGGGAGACGAGAGCACGGAGGAGATTCCGGGAGACGAGAGCACGGAGGAGATTCCAGAGACGAGAGCACGAGGAGGTTCCAGGGAGACGAGAATGGAGGTCCGAGCATGGAGGAGATTCCAGGAGACAGGCAGTTCCTCTAGGAGGGCTGGACAGGGCAGTAGAAGGCCCTTAACCCATCAGCAGGACCGGTATCTGCTCCTTTGTGGAAGGAGGAACAGGATGAGCCCTGCCAGAGCCCTACAAAATGACCCTCCAGCAGGCCACTGGTGGGAATGTCTCTGACCAAACAATCAGAAACAGACTTCATGAGGGTGGCCTGAGGGCCCGACGTCCTCTAGTGGGCCCTGTGCTCACTGCCCGGCACCATAGAGCTGGATTGGCATTGGCCATTGAACCTCAGAATTGGCAGGTCCACCACTGGCACCCTGTGCTTTTCACAGATGAGAGCAGGTTCCCCTGAGCACATGTGACAGACGTGAAAGGGTCTGGAGAAGCCGTGGAGAACGTTCTGCTGCCTGTAACATGGTTCAGCATGACTGTTGTGGTGGTGGGTCAGTGATGGTCTGGGGGGGCATCTCCATGGAGGGACACACAGACCTCTACAGGCTAGACAATGGCACCCTGACTGCCATTAGGTATGGGGATGAAATCCCTTGGACCCATTGTCAGACCCTACGCTGGTGCAGGGGGCCTTCCTCCTGGGTGCGGTGGGTCCTGGGTTCCTCCTGGTGCGGTGGGTCCCGGGTTCCTCCTGGTGGCGGTGGGTCCCGGGTTCCTCCTGGTGCGGTGGGTCCGGGTTCCTCCTGGTGCGGTGGGTCCCGGGTTCCTCCTGGTGCGGTGGGTCCCGGTTCCTCCTGGTGCGGTGGGTCCCGGGTTCCTCCCGATGCACGCCAATGCCTCCCCCACGTGGAGAGTATGCAGGCAGTTCCTGGAGGATGAAGGAATTGATACCATTGAATGGCCCCCACGCTCACCTGACCTAAATCCAATAGAACCCCTCTGGGATGTCATGTTCCGGGCCATCCGACGCCCCCAGGTTGCACCTCAGACTGTCCATTCCTGTTGCCGAATCTCCTCCTCCAGGTTCTACAGGATCATTTCCAGGCTGTCATAACAAAGTCTGTCAGCAGGTGGCAGCACAAACCAATAGAAAAGTGAATCTGCAGAATTCAAAGCTGACTCCACCCAGAACTAATAATTCGGAGTTTTCTCCATGATAGAGAATAAACCACCTGACAGACATGAGGGGTTCCCACCATCCCTTGTGCCCATTATGAGGAGGCTCCCACCATCCCTGTGCTCATTATGAGGGCTTCTCACCATCCCTGTGCCCATTATGAGGGGTTCCCACCATCCCTGTGCCCATTATGAGGAGCTCCCACCATCCCTGTGCTCATTATGAGGCTTCTCACCATCCCTGGGCCCATTATGCGGGTTCCCACCATCCCTGTGCCCATTATGAGGGGTTCCCACCATCCCTGTGCTGAGTTCCCGGGTCTGTACGCCCGCTGTGCCCATTATGAGGGGTTCCCACCATCCCTGTCTGGCCTCTGTTCTCTATCCTCATTCATTGGCTTTCACTTGTTAGGATCATGGCGGCTCAGCATCACATGTTCCAGTACCTAGGGTGGTCTGGGTGTAAGTACACCAAGGAATGCCCACTTCTCTAGACTGGCATAAACAGGTACAGGAACCCTGCATGTCCCTCCCACCAGCCATGATCTCCCTGCATTGCATAGAGAAGCACAGAGACCTAGTAAGGACATCAGTGGGTGTATACAATGAGAAGGAAGGATTAATTAGCATGTTCGGGGGGGGGGGGAGGGAGAATATTCTTGGGAGGAATGGCAATGAGGCAGTGTGACTTCACTGGCTGCATGCTTGCTCTGGGGTGATGGCAGCCATTGGTATAGTGTAGGGGTGGACTGACAACTCATGGGGCCCCCGGGCAATAGGGGATCATGGGGCCCCTGTGTCCTTGCCCAAACTCAAAAAAGGCCTATGAAAAAGGTACCAGGGACATCTCAGGGGGCCCCTACTGACCCCGGGCCCCTTGGGCAGTGCCCGAGTTTCCGAATGGTTAGTCCGCCCCTGGTTGGTGTGAAAGCATTTTCAGAGGCCGGTCAGCAGTGTCTGTATCTCTGCAGTCCCTCAGCGGGACCTCACTACCTGTTAAATGTCTCCTGGCCACGCCCACACCCTGCGATAATTGCAGCGTCAGGAGTGAGACTGCTCCGCCCATCAGCAGGGAACTTCCCTGGGACGTGTCCATAATATTTACATAGTGCGGGAAGTCATGACTTTCGGTGATCTCCTCCAATCGCTGCCAGCGGGTCAGTGAGGGGTCATTATAAACAGTTTACAGAGCGCGGCGGGGCCCCATCCGGCCCCATCTCTGCTGAGACCCCGATCAATAATCCCCCCCCCCCGTCTGCGCTCAGCCCGGACCTTCCATGTCGCTGGATCTGCAGGGGGAGCCGCGTCCGTCTGTATCCCAGCACGAGGCTGGGGGCCGCTGGGGGGCCACAGGGGCCAAATCCACAAGACTGGTGAGTAACCGACAATGAGGTGAGCCAATGACATGTCCTTCGCATTCTGTGCGATCTCGGGGGGGGGGTACAGATGAAGGGTCAGTCGCATTGTGTGCGATCTCTGGGGGGGGGGTACAGATGAAGGGTCAGTCGCATTGTGTGCGATCTCTGGGGGGGGGTACAGATGAAGGGTCAGTCGCATTGTGTGCGATCTCTGGGGGGGGGTACAGATGAGGGGTCAGTCGCATTGTGTGCGATCTCTGGGGGGGTACAGATGAAGGGTCAGTCACATTGTGTGCAATGTCTGGGGGGGGTACAGATGAAGGGTCAGTCGCATTGTGTGCGATCTCTGGGGGGGTACGGATGAGGGGTCAGTCGCATTGTGTGCGATCTCTGGGGGGGTACGGATGAGGGGTCAGTCGCATTGTGTGCGATCTCTGGGGGGGTACGGATGAGGGGTCAGTCGCATTGTGTGCGATCTCTATGGGGGGTGTACAGATGAGGGGTCAGTCGCATTGTGTGCGATCTCTGGGGGGGTACGGATGAAGGGTCATCGCATTGTGTGCGATCTCTGGGGGGGTACGGATGAAGGGTCAGTCGCATTGTGTGCGATCTCTAGGGGGGGGTACGGATGAGGGGTCAGTCGCATTGTGTGTGATCTCTGGGGAGTACGGATGAAGGTCAGTCACATTGTGTGCGATGTCTGGGGGGGGTACAGATGAAGGGTCAGTCGCATGGTGTGCGATCTCTGGGGGGGGGTACGGATGAAGGGTCAGTCGCATTGTGTGCGATCTCTGGGGGGGGTACAGATGAGGGGTCAGTCACATTGTGTGCGATGTCTGGGGGGGTACAGATGAAGGGTCAGTCGCATTGTGTGCGATCTCTGGGGGGGGGGGTACGGATGAAGGGTCAGTCGCATTGTGTGCGATCTCTGGGGGGGTACAGATGAGGGGTCAGTCACATTGTGTGCAATGTCTGGGGGGTACGGATGAAGGGTCAGTCGCATTGTGTACGATCTCTGGGGGGGTACGGATGAGGGGTCAGTCGCATTGTGTGCGATCTCTGGGGGGGGTACAGATGAGGGGTCAGTCACATTGTGTGCAATGTCTGGGGGGTACGGATGAAGGGTCAGTCGCATTGTGTGCGATCTCTGGGGGGGTACAGATGAGGGGTCAGTCGCATTGTGTGCGATCTCTGGGGGGGTACGGATGAGGGGTCAGTCGCATTGTGTGCGATCTCTGGGGGGGTACGGATGAGGGGTCAGTCGCATTGTGTGCGATCTCTATGGGGGGTGTACAGATGAGGGGTCAGTCGCATTGTGTGCGATCTCTGGGGGGGTACGGATGAAGGGTCAGTCGCATTGTGTGCGATCTCTGGGGGGGTACGGATGAAGGGTCAGTCGCATTGTGTGCGATCTCTAGGGGGGGGGTACGGATGAGGGGTCAGTCGCATTGTGTGTGATCTCTGGGGAGTACGGATGAAGGGTCAGTCACATTGTGTGCGATGTCTGGGGGGGGTACAGATGAAGGGTCAGTCGCATTGTGTGCGATCTCTGGGGGGGGGGGGTACGGATGAAGGGTCAGTCGCATTGTGTGCGATCTCTGGGGGGGGTACAGATGAAGGGTCAGTCGCATTGTGTGCGATCTCTGGGGGGGGGGGGGGTACGGATGAAGGGTCAGTCACATTGTGTGCGATGTCTGGGGGGGGTACAGATGAAGGGTCAGTCGCATTGTGTGCGATCTCTGGGGGGGGGGGGGGTACGGATGAAGGGTCAGTCACATTGTGTGCGATGTCTGGGGGGGTACAGATGAAGGGTCAGTCGCATTGTGTGCGATCTCTGGGGGGGGGGTACGGATGAAGGGTCAGTCGCATTGTGTGCGATCTCTGGGGGGGGTACAGATGAGGGGTCAGTCACATTGTGTGCAATGTCTGGGGGGGTACGGATGAAGGGTCAGTCGCATTGTGTGCGATCTCTGGGGGGGTACGGATGAGGGGTCAGTCGCATTGTGTGCGATCTCTGGGGGGGTACAGATGAGGGGTCAGTCGCATTGTGTGCGATCTCTGGGGGGGTACAGATGAGGGGTCAGTCGCATTGTGTGCGATCTCTGGGGGGTACGGATGAAGGGTCAGTCGCATTGTGTGCGATCTCTGGGGGGGTACAGGATGAGGGGTCAGTCGCATTGTGTGCGATCTCTGGGGGGGGGTACAGATGAAGGGTCAGTCGCATTGTGTGCGATCTCTGGGGGGGGTACAGATGAGGGGTCAGTCGCATTGTGTGCGATCTCTGGGGGGGGGGGGGACAGATGAAGGGTCAGTCACATTGTGTGCAATGTCTGGGGGGGTACGGATGAAGGGTCAGTTGCATTGTGTGCGATCTCTGGGGGGGTACAGATGAAGGGTCAGTTGCATTGTGTGCGATCTCTGGGGGGGTACAGATGAAGGGTCAGTTGCCATTGTGTGCGATGTCTGGGGGGGGGGGCTACGGATGAAGGGTCAGTCGCATTGTGTGCGATCTCTGGGGGGGGGGGGGGGGTACGGATGAAAGGTCAGTCGCATTGTGTGCGATCTCTGGGGGGGTACAGATGAGGGGTCAGTCGCATTGTGTGCGATCTCTGGGGGGTACAGATGAGGGGTCAGTCGCATTGTGTGCGATCTCTGGGGGGGTACAGATGAAGGGTCAGTCGCATTGTGTGCGATCTCTGGGGGGGGGGTACAGATGAGGGGTCAGTCGCATTGTGTGCGATCTCTGGGGGGGGGGGGGGTACAGATGAAGGGTCAGTCGCATTGTGTGTGATGTCTGGGGGGGGGTACAGATGAAGGGTCAGTCGCATTGTGTGCGATGTCTGGGGGGGGGGGTACAGATGAAGGGTCAGTCACATTGTGTGCAATGTCTGGGGGGGGGGTACGGATGAAGGGTCAGTCGCATTGTGTGCGATCTCTGGGGGGGGGTACAGATGAAGGGTCAGTTGCATTGTGTGCGATGTCTGGGGGGGGGGTACGGATGAAGGGTCAGTCGCATTGTGTGCGATCTCTGGGGGGGGGGGGGGTAGGGATGAAAGGTCAGTCGCATTGGGTGTGATGTCTGGGGGGGGGTACAGATGAAGGGTCAGTCGCATTGTGTGCGATGTCTGGGAGGGGTACGGATGAAGGGTCAGTCGCATTCTGTGCGATCTCGGGGGGGGGGGGGGGTACGGATGAAGGGTCAGTCGCAATGTGTGCGATCTCTGGGGGGGGGGGGGTACGGATGAAGGGTCAGTCGCATTGTGTGTGATGTCTGGGAGGGGTACGGATGAAGGGTCAGTCGCATTGTGTGCGATCTCTGGGGGGGGGGGGGGGTACGGATGAAGGGTCAGTCGCATTGTGTGTGATGTCTGGGAGGGGTACGGATGAAGGGTCAGTCGCATTGTGTGCGATCTCTGGGGGGGGGGGTACGGATGAAGGGTCAGTCGCATTGTGTGCGATGTCTGGGGGGGGTATGGATGAAGGTCAGTCGCATTGTGTGCGATCTCTGGGGGGGTACAGAGGAAGGGTCACCCTATAGCAGGAAGTGACCTCTGTGGTGTATGTGAGAGGGTGACAACGCAGAAGCACATTATGAATCAGGGTCTAAGCGTTGTCACCAATTCACAGGAAGTGGCTGCACAGGGATCTCCATGGCGGGACATCATTATCACATTGCTGTGTCTGAGAGGAAGGAGGAGGGGGTGTTAGATCCTCAGTCAGGTGTCCCCATTGGAGGATTTCTCCTCTCTTCCTGTTCCGGTGACAACACTGAAGTTGGGGATTTTCACACCGGGGATGGCTTTTTAGAGGGGAGGCCAAGATGGCCGCATTTGTACATGAGCCCCCCTCAGTAGTCACCCATTGCCGTGTAATCTCTGCTGTGATTGGTGGAGGGGTGGACATTACAGCTCACCTGTCCTTAGTGGGGGCAGCTGCCTTCATTCTTACCCGGCGACCCCGCCAATAGCACACTTCCTGTCCCATGGTGACAACGCTCACTGCTCTGTATCTCTAGAGGAACAGTGTTGTCACCCTAGAACTGAACTTCCGAACACCTCCCCCTCTCCTTCTCCATTACATAAGGGGAGGTGTTCTGTAGTCATGTCCTCAGGTGACCAACACTGCTCCTCCACAGACACAGTGCAGTGAGCGTTGTCGCCCTAGGACAGGACTACAGAACATCTTCCCCCTCCTCTTCTCAATTACATAATTGAGGTGTTCTGTAGTCCTGTTCCACGGTGACAACGCTCACTGCACTGTATCTGCGGAAGAGCAGATACAGCACCTCCCATCTCCATTACATAAGGGGAGGTGTTCTGTAGTCTTATCCTAGGGTGACAACGCTCACTGCACTGTATCGGTGGAGGAGCAGTGTTGCCACCCTAGGACTGGGCTACAGAACACCTCCCCCTTCTCTTCTCTGTCTCCAATACATAAGGGGAGGTATTTCTGTAGTCCTGTCCTAGGGTGACAACGCTCACTGCACTGTATCTGTGGAGGAGCAGTGTAGTCACCCAGGGTTCTGGCTCAGACCTCCGGGGGTTGTCACTCTGCAGACGTTAGAGACAAAATTTCCCCGCCTGAGAGAAGGAAATGGTGAGCAGAGATGTGCGTGACGGGCGACGAGCGCCACTGACACCAACAGACCACATCTGACACCGAGGACGACACACGGTGGGAGGAGACGTGCAGAACATCGGTCTGTATATATATATATATATGTATGGGGCTGTGTGTATATATCTGTATATATATATATATATATGTATGGGGCTGTTGTATATATCTGTATATATATATATGTATATATGGGGCTGTGTGTATATATCTGTATATATATATATATGTATGGGGCTGTGTGTATATATCTGTATATATATATATATATATGTATGGGGCTGTGTGTATATATCTGTATATATATATATGTATGGGCTGTGTGTATATGTCTGTATATATATATATATATGTATGGGCTGTGTGTATATATCTGTATATATATATATATATATATATATATATATATATATATATATATATGTATGGGGCTGTGTGTATATGTCTGTATATATATATATATATATATGGGGCTGTGTGTATATGTCTGTATATATATATATATATGTATGGGGCTGTGTGTATATATCTGTATATATATATATGGGCTGTGTGTATATATCTGTATATATATATATATGTATGGGGCTGTGTGTATATACTCTGTATATATATGTATGTATGGGGCTGTGTGTATATATCTGTATATATATATATATATATATATATGGGGCTGTGTGTATATATCTGTATATATATATATATGTATGGGGCTGTGTGTATATATCTGTATATATATATATATATATATATATATATATATATATATGTGCTGTGTGTATATATCTGTTATATATGTATGTATGGGCTGTGTGTATATATCTGTATATATATATATATATATATATATATATATATATATATATATATGGGGCGTGTGTATATATCTGTATATATCTGTATATATATATATATATGTATGGGGCTGTGTGTATATATCTGTATATATATATATATAATATATATATATGGGGCTGTGTGTATATATCTGTATATATATATATATATATATATATATATGGGGCTGTGTGTATATATCTGTATATATATATATATATATATATATATGGGGCTGTGTGTATATATCTGTATATATATATATATATGGGGCTGTGTGTATATATCTGTATATATATATATATATATATATATATGGGCTGTGTGTATATATCTGTATATATATATATATATATATATATATATGTATGGGGCTGTGTGTATATATCTGTATATATATATATATATATGGGGCTGTGTGTATATATCTGTATATATATATATATATATATTGGGCGTGTGTATATATCTGTATATATATATATATATATATGGGGCTGTGTGTATATATCTGTATATATATATATATATATGGGGCTGTGTATATATCTGTATATACAGTCATGGCCGAAATTGTTGGCACCCTTGATATTTTCCTGAAAATCAAGTATTTCACACAAAAAAGGTATTGCATTAACACATGTTTTGCTATACACATGTGTTATTCCCTTTGTATGTATTGGAACAAATATAAAACAGAGGCAGAAAAGCAAATATGACATAATGTCACACAAAACCCCAAAAATGGGCTGGACAAAAGTATTGGCACCCTTAACTTAATATTTGGTTGCACACCCTTTGGAAAACATAACTGAAATCAGTCGCTTCCTATAACCATCAATAAGCTTCTGACACCTCTCACCCGGAATTTTGGACCACTCTTCCTTTGCAAACAGCTCCAGGTCTCTCTTATTGGAAGGACACCTTTTCCCAACAGCAATTTTAAGATCTCTCCACAGGTGTTCAATGGGATTTAGATCTGGGCTCATTGCTGGCCACTTCAGAACTCTCCAGCGCTTCTTTGCCATCCATTTCTGAGTGCTTTTTGACGTATGTTTGGGGTCATTGTCCTGCTGGAAGACCCAGGATCTTGGACGCAAACCCAGCTTTCTGACACTGGGCCCTACAGTGCGACCCAAAATCCTTTGGTAATCCTCAGATTTCATGATGCCTTGCACACAGTCAAGGCACCCAGTGCCAGAGGCAGCAAAACAACCCCAAAACATCATTGAACCTCCACCATATTTTACCGTAGGTACTGTGTTTTGTTCTTTGTAGGCCTCATTCCGTTTTCGGTAAACAGTAGAATGATGTGCTTTACCGAAAAGCTCTATCTTGGTCTCATCTGTCCACAAGACGTTTTCCCAGAAGGCTTTTGGCTTACTCAAGTACATTTTGGCAAACTGTAGTCTTGCTTTTTTATGTCTCTGTGTCAGCAGTGGGGTCCTCCTGGGTCTCCTGCCATAGCGTTTCATTTCATTTAAATGTCGACGGATAGTTCGCGCTGACACTGATGCTCCCTGAGCCTGCAGGACAGCTTGAATGTCTTTGGAACATGTTTGGGGCTGCTTATCCACCATCCGGACTATTCTGCGTTGCAATCTTTCATCAATTTTCCTCATCCGTCCACGACCAGGGAGATTAGCTACAGTGCCATGGGTTGCAAACTTCTTGATAATGTTGCGCACTGTGGACAAAGGCAAATCTAGTTCTCTGGAGATGGACTTGTAACCTTGAGATTGTTGATATTTTGCCACAATTTTGGTTCTCAGGTCCTCAGACAGTTCTCGTCTCCTCTTTCTGTTGTCCATGCTTAGTGTGGCACAGACAGACACACAATGCAAAGGTTAAGTGAACGTCTCTCCTTTTTATCTGCTTTCAGGTGTGATTTCTATATTGCCCACACCTGTTACTTGCCCCAGGTGAGTTTACAGGAGCATCACATGCTTGTAACATTCTTATTTATCCGCAGTTGTGAAAGGGTGCCAATACTTTTGTCCAGCCCATTTTTGGAGGTTTGTGTGACATTATGTCGAATTTGCTTTCTTTCCTCCCTTTTTTTGTTTTGTCCCAATACACACAAAGGGAATAAACATGTGTATAGCAAAACATGTGTTAATGCAATACGTTTCGTGAGAAATACATGATTTCCTGGAGAAATATCAAGGGTGCCAACAATTTCGGCCATGACTGTATATATATATATATGTACGGGGCTGTGTGTATATATCTGTGTATATATATATATATATATATGTATATGGGGCTGTGTGTATATATCTGTATATATATATATATATGGGGCTGTGTGTATATATCTGTATATATATATATATATATGGGGCTGTGTGTATATATCTGTATATATATATATATATGTATGGGACTGGGTGTATATATCTGTATATATATATATATATGGGGCTGTGTGTATATATCTGTATATATATATGTATATATATATATATGGGGCTGTGTGTATATATCTGTATATATATATATATATATATATATATATATGGGGCTGTGTGTATATATCTGTATATATATATATATATATATATATGGGGCTGTGTGTATATATCTGTATATATATATATATATGGGGCTGGGTGTATATATCTGTATATATATATATATATGTATGGGGCTGTGTGTATATATCTGTATATATATATATATATGTATGGGGCTGTGTGTATATATCTGTATATGTATATATATATATATGGGGCTGTGTGTATATATCTGTATATATATATATATGGGGCTGTGTGTATATATCTGTATATATATATATATATATGGGGCTGTGTGTATATATCTGTATATATATATATATGTATGGGGCTGTGTGTATATATCTGTATATATATATATATATGTATGGGGCTGTGTGTATATATCTGTATATATATATATATATGTATGGGGCTGTGTGTATATATCTGTATATATATATATATATGTATGGGGCTGTGTGTATATATCTGTATATATCTGTATATATATATATATGGGGCTGTGTGTATATATCTGTATATATATATATATATATGGGGCTGTGTGTATATATCTGTATATATATATATGTATGGGGCTGTGTGTATATATCTGTATATATATATATATGTATGGGGCTGTGTGTATATATCTGTATATATATATATATATATATATATGGGGCTGTGTGTATATATCTGTATATATATATATATGTATGGGGCTGTGTGTATATATCTGTATATATATATATATATGTATGGGGCTGTGTGTATATATCTGTATATATATATATATATGTATGGGGCTGTGTGTATATATCTGTATATATATATATGTATGGGGCTGTGTGTATATATCTGTATATATATATATATGTATGGGGCTGTGTGTATATATCTGTATATATATATATATATATATATATGGGGCTGTGTGTATATATCTGTATATATATATATATGTATGGGGCTGTGTGTATATATCTGTATATATATATATATATATATATATATGGGGCTGTGTGTATATATCTGTATATATATATATATATGGGGCTGTGTGTATATATCTGTATATATATATATATATATATGGGGCTGTGTGTATATATCTGTATATATATATATATATGGGGCTGTGTGTATATATCTGTATATATATATATATATGTATGGGGCTGTGTGTATATATCTGTATATATATATATATATATATGGGGCTTTGTGTATATATCTGTATATATATATATATATGGGGCTGTGTGTATATATCTGTATATATATATATATATGGGGCTGTGTGTATATATCTGTATATATATATATATATGGGGCTGTGTGTATATATCTGTATATATATATATATATATATGGGGCTGTGTGTATATATCTGTATATATATATATATATGGGGCTGTGTGTATATATCTGTATATATATATATATATATATGTATGGGGCTGTGTGTATATATCTGTATATATATATATATATATATGGGGCTGTGTGTATATATCTGTATATATATATATATATATATGGGGCTTTGTGTATATATCTGTATATATATATATGTATGGGGCTGTGTGTATATATCTGAAATATGAACTGTACTCTGGAATGATCTATTGACATCCTGGGATCTATAGACAATATTTGTACGGTAGGCCCCCATGTATACTGTATGAAGGGTCCTGTATACCTGGATAGTACATATGGGGGGGGGGTCTGTATGGCTCCATATGGGGGGGGTCTGTATGGCTCCATATGGGGGGGAGGGTCTGTATGGCTCCATATGGGGGGGGGTCTGTATGGCTCTATATGTGGGGGGGTCTTATGGCTCCATATGTGGGGGGGTCTGTATGGCTCCATATGTGGGGGGGTCTGTATGGCTCCATATGTGGGGGGGTCTGTATGGCTCCATATGGGGGGGGGTCTGTATGGCTCTATATGTGGGGGGGTCTTATGGCTCCATATGTGGGGGGGTCTTATGGCTCCATATGTGGGGGGGTCTGTATGGCTCCATATGTGGGATGGGTTATTCTGTGTGACAAGAGGATGTTTCTTCTAGTCATCATCATTATGTAGGAATACTCGCTGTGATGTAATGATTGGTGAAGATATAACAGAGGATATCTAATGGAGATTACAATGTAACTACACACATCCCCGTCCTCCAATCATATCTCCGTATTCCTGGGAGTGGTGCAGGAGACTTAGTTTCATATAAAGTTGACCAATAGAAACCAATCAGAATGCCTCTCATTGCTGGTGGGACATCTGTATGTGAAATATTAGGGGTCACTCTGCATCATGACTTCATTTTATCTCTGAGAGGGATAGGATTGCATGTATGGAGTTGTCCCCCCCCCCCCCCCGGTCATTATTGTGGAGTTGGTCCATTTCCCCCGATCATGGACATTAATATAGAGTTGCCTCACACCCCCACCCCCACCCCCTCATTCAGTTAATATGCTGTTGCCAGTAGGCATTGCTATGTAGTACCCCCCCCCCCCCTTTGTGGGTATATCAGTCTTCACTCTTCTGGGAAGGCCTTTTTCCAACATTTTGCCTGAAGAGCATTTGTGAGGTCAGATACAGATGTTGGATGAGAAGACCTGGCTCTCAGTGTTACAGATTATCCCAAAGGTGTTCAGGAGGGTTGAGGTCCAGGGGTATGTGGTGGACACTCGAGTTTCTCCACACCAAACTGGTCAACCCATGTCTTTATGGAGCTGGTCCAGACTGGTCAACCCATGTCTTTATGGAGCTGGTCCAGACTGGTCAACCTATGTTCTTTATCGAGCTGGTCCAGACTGGTCAACCCATGTCTTTATAGAGTTAGCTCTACACTTCATAATGAGTTGGCTTTCTTTGTGGCTATACCATCCTCCACTCTTCCAAGAAGACTTCCTACAAGGTTTTGGAGGGTGTCTATGGGAATTTGTACTGTTCGTGGTGTCAGGTATTGATGTTGGTGAGAAAACTTGGCTCACCATCGGCATTCCAATTTATTCCAAAGGTGTTCAGTAGGGTTGAGGTCAGGATTCTGTGCAGGACATTGGAGTTCCTCCACACCAAACTGGTCAAACCATGTCTTTATTGAGCTGGTCCAAACTGGTCAACCGATGTCTTTATGGAACTAGTCCAAACTTCTCAATCCATGTCTATGGAGCTGGTCCAAACTGTTCATACCTTTTCTTTATGGAGTTGGTCCAAACTGATCAAACCATGTCTTTATGGAGCTAGTCCAAATTGGGCAAACCATGTCTTTATGGAGCTAGCCTATACTGGTCAATCCATGTCTTTATGGAGCTGGACCATACCGATCAACCAATGTCTTTTATGGAGCTGGTCCAAACTGGTCAACCCATGTCTTTGTGAAGCTGGACCATACTGGTCAACCCCATGTCTTTATGGAGTTGGTCCAAACTGGTCAATCATGTCTTTATGGAGCTGGTCCAAACTGGTCAACCCATGTCTTTATGGAGCTGGTCCAAACTGGTCAACCCATGTCTTTATGGAGCTGGTCCAAACTGGTCAACCCATGTCTTTATGGAGTTGGTCCAAACTGGTTGACCCTTGTCTCTATGGAGTTGGTCCATACTGGTCAAACCATGTCTTTATGGAGCTGGCTTTGTACACAGGGGACAGTCATGGGGAAAAAAAAAGGGCCCGCTTCAAACTGTTACCACAAGGTTGGAAGAGTACAATTCTCTACAATGTCTTTGTATGATGGAGTGTTAGCAGAACCCTTCACTGAAGACACCTGAACTCCATCATAGAATGGGGGTCCATATGGTGTCTATAAATTCTTATTTAGGATGTTACCACTTTGTCAGGCTGTCGGTGGCTATATCCTGGGGGGCCCCTCATACCCATCTCTGTGTACAGTAGGCAAGGTGTCCATAACAAGCTCAATTCACAAGAATAAGGATCGTTATTTTCAGCCATGTGACCGTCATTCTCAAATCTCATTGGTGGCTGAAAATAACTGTCACTTTTTTTTTAAAAAAAAAGATCCTTATCCTGTTTGTTAGGTTTGTGAATTGCGTCTGTTTTGTGTTTTCTTGTTCAGGTTGTGAGAAATGGATGTGACAACACAGGAGCTCCATTGGGTCAGAGCTCATGCGATCCGCATTGTCAATATTACATCATCCATAATGAACTCATGAACCTCAGAGGGAATCGGACGACTTTCACCTCGTTCTGCAACTTCATGGGGTTGATCGTTATATTCATCTAGTAACCCCCCCCCCCCAGTCCTAACCCTCCCCCACCCCCGCATTGTGAATATAATGTGAGTTTGATGTCGGCTCCCCTGCGAGGGGAACCAAAACTGCATCAGATACGTCCTCCTGACCACTTCCGGCAGGTGACAGAGATCAGTCGCTTCTCAGGCTGCGATGTGTGAAAACAAAAACTGCACTCAAAGCGGAATGAAAAAAGAAAGAAAAAACTCCCTCCGTTGTTCATTTCACGACTTGCATTTTATTTCTACTGCTAGTATACCTGCATGAGATCCGTACTTGTATTATCTTCCCACAATCCCATGCACAGGAGCATTGCCAAGCTGGGAGAGGTCAGGTACTGTGAACCAGCCTCTAATGCTTAGCACAGTCCTGCCAGCCCTACAGGATTTCAGGCACTGGGGGCTGAATAGAAAAGAAGGCTTAAGGAAGGGGGGGGGGATAGATTCAGAGTTTTAGTCATAAAAAAATGGTGTCACCATGCTGGCAGTGCAGGACCTCATACTTCCATAGTGATTCCCACACTTGGAGTATCTGTACATCATGACACTGAGGTCCCATCCAGGAGCTCTCTGTACAATGACAGTGAGATCCCACCCAGGAGGTCTCTGTACTCCAGCGAGATCCCACCCAGGAGGTCTCTGTACAATGACAGTGAGATCCCACCCAGGAGGTCTCTGCACATTGACAGTTAAATCCCACCCAGGAGGTCTCTGTACAATGACTCTAAGATCCCACTCAGGAGGTCTCAATACATTGACACTGATATCCCACCAAGGAGGTCTCTGTACATTGACCCTGAGATCCCACCCAGGAGGTCTCTGTACATTTCCACTGAGATCCGACCCAGGAGGTCTCTGTACATTGACACTGAGATCCCACCAAGGAGGTCTCTGTATATTGACCCTGAGATCCCACCCAGGAGGTCTCTGTACATTGACATCCCACCCAGGAGCTCTGTACATTGACAGTGAGATCCCACCCAGGAGGTCTCTGTACATTGACAGTGAGATCCCACCCAGGAGGTCTCTGTACATTGACAGTTAGATCCCACCCAGGAGGTCTCTGTACATTGACACTGAGATCCCACCCAGGAGGTCTCTGTACATTGACATCCCACCCAGGAGGTCTCTGTACATTGACAGTGAGATCCCACCCAGGAGGTCTCTGTACATTGACAGTGAGATCCCACCCAGGAGGTCTCTGTACATTGACAGTTAGATCCCACCCAGGAGGTCTCTGTACATTGACATCCCACCCAGGAGGTCTCTGTACATTGACAGTGAGATCCCACCCAGGAGGTCTCTGTACATTGACAGTGAGATCCCACCCAGGAGGTCTCTGTACATTGACAGTTAGATCCCACCCAGGAGGTCTCTGTACATTGACCCTGAGATCCGACCCAGGAGGTCTCTGTACATTGACACTGAGATCCCACCAAGGAAGTCTCTGTACATTGACACTGAGATCCCACCAAGGAGGTCTCTGTATATTGACCCTGAGATCCCACCCAGGAGGTCTCTGTACATTGACACTGAGATCCCACCAAGGAGGTCTCTGTATATTGACCCTCAGATCCCACCCAGGAGGTCTCTGTACATTGACATCCCACCCAGGAGGTCTCTGTACATTGACCGTGAGATCCCACCCAGGAGGTCTCTGTACATTGACCGTGAGATCCCACCCAGGAGGTCTCTGTACATTGACCGTGAGATCCCACCCAGGAGGTCTCTGTACATTGACCCTGAGATCCCACCCAGGAGGTCTCTGTACATTGACACTGAGATCCCACCCAGGAGGTCTCTGTACATTGACACGGAGATCCCACCCAGGAGGTCTCTGTACATTGACACGGAGATCCCACCCAGGAGGTCTCTGTACATTGACCCTGAGATCCCACCCAGGAGGTCTCTGTACATTGACCCTGAGATCCCACCCAGGAGGTCTCTGTACATTGACCCTGAGATCCCACCCAGGAGGTCTCTGTACATTGACCCTGAGATCCCACCCAGGAGGTCTCTGTACATTGACACTGAGATCCCACCCAGGAGGTCTCTGTACATTGACAGCGCGTTCAACACACAGAATCAATTACAAAAAACTATATATTTTTTTTTCTAGCGGTTTCCTTTTTCCTACCTGTGATCTGTATATACTCCGTGAGCATTCCTTATATTCTCCATACAGAACTTTGCAGGACCTGCCCCCCCTCCTGGACCTTTCCTCCAATTTTATGTTCGGAGACTTGAAAGTAAAATGGATTTACAGTCGTTTGGATTTTTACTACTTGATTTACAAAACATTAACAGTTTGAAGTTGCAATTTTTTTTTTTTATGTGCCAGAAAACACAAAAGTATGTTGGTTACAAAATTATTCCCCTTCCCCCGACCTTGGAAGAAGAACCTTTGGATGTAGCTGGAGATGCACATCTGGATCTGGCAGTTTTCCCCATTCTTCTCACAGTTGCTCATGTTCAGTCTGGTTCAGTGGTGTATTTAGGCTTTGGGCCACCTTTTATAGCTCCAGAAATCCCCGGGAATGAGAGTCAGGCTCTGAATACATCGTCAAGCAGCCCGCAGCCTCTTTGGGATCTCACCTGGTCCCCATGGTGCGTGTGCCCCTTCCTCCAGGGGGCGCCACCGCCCCCCCTGAAAATTCCACCCTAGGCAAATGCCTCGTTTGCCTTGCGGTAAATATCTTTGAAGTCTGGGCTCCTCAACCATCCACAACCAACCAGACCAGGGGTTGATCTGGTTGGTTGTGGATGGTTGAGGAGCCTAGACTTCAAATATTCTCAGGTTCTTGTATGTAGCTCTGCCTGTGCTTTAGATCCTATTCCAGCAACAAGGGGCTTCTTCCTCCTGGCCTCAGACCTCATCCAACAAGAAGGTGACCCTCTGCCCTGGCCTCAGACCTTATCTTTGTCCTATGAGAAGGTGACCTTCTTCCCTGATCTCAGAACTCATCCTTGTCCTATGAGAAGGTGACCTTCTTCCCTGATCTCAGAACTCATCCTTGTCCTATGAGAAGGTGACCTTCTTCCCTGATCTCAGAACTCATCCTTGTCTGACAGGACTGTACCTTTCACGCTGGTCTCCAACCTCATCCTTCTCCAACAGGAAGGTGACCCTTCCCCCTGGCCTCAGACCTCATCCAACAAGAAGGTGACCCTCTGCCCTGGCCTCAGACCTCATCTTTTTCCTATGAGAAGGTGACCTTCTTCCCTGATCTCAGAACTCATCCTTGTCTGACAGGAGGAATGTACCTTTCACCCTGGTCTTCAACCTCATCCTTCTCCAACAGGAAGGTGACCCTTCCCCCTGGCCTCAGACCTCATCCAACAAGAAGGTGACCCTCTGCCCTGGCCTCAGACCTCACCTTTGTCCTATGAGAAGGTGACCTTCTTCCCTGATCTCAGAACTTATCCTTGTCTGACAGGAGGAATGTACCTTTCACCCTGGTTTCCAACCTCATCCTTCTCCAATAGGAAGGTGACCCTTCCCCCTGGCCTCAGACCTCATACTTCTCCAACACAAGGAAGGTGACCCTCCATCGCAGCCTCAGATCTCATCCTTGTATTTGTGCCTCCAACCTCATCCTTGTTCAATGAGAAGGTGAACCTCCACTCAAGCCTCAAACCTCATCCCTGTCTCAGAGGAAGGTGACCCCCAGCCTTGGACCTGGCTTAGATGTCATCCTTAATTTGATAGGAAGGTGGCCTTCAGCCCAGGCCTCAATCCTCATCATCAAACCTCATCTAACAGGAAGGTGGCCTTCAGCCCCGACCTTAGATGTAATCTCTATTTGAGGGGAAGGTGTCAGGCCCAGCCTTGTACTTCATCTATGTCTGACAATAAGGTGGCCCTCTATCCTGGCCTCAGACCTTATCCTTGTCTGACAATGTTACTTTGTATCTCTATCTCCCGTCTGATCGATGTTTATAAACAATGTTACTTTGTATCTCTATCTCCCGTCTGATCGATGTTTATAAACAATGTTACTTTGTATCTCTCCATCTCCCGTCTGATCGATGTTTATAAACAATGTTACTTTGTATCTCTATCTCCCGTCTGATCGATGTTTATAAACAATGTTACTTTGTATCTCTATCTCCCGTCTGATCGATGTTTATAAACAATGTTACTTTGTATCTCTCCATCTCCCGTCTGATCGATGTTTATAAACAATGTTACTTTGTATCTATCTCCCGTCTGATCGATGTTTATAAACAATGTTACTTTGTATCTCTCTATCCCCGTCTGATCGATGTTTATAAACAATGTTACTTTGTATCTCTATCTCCCGTCTGATCGATGTTTATAAACAATGTTACTTTGTATCTCTCCATCTCCCGTCTGATCGATGTTTATAAACAATGTTACTTTGTATCTCTCTATCTCCCGTCTGATCGATGTTTATAAACAATGTTACTTTGTATCTCTCCATCTCCCGTCTGATCGATGTTTATAAACAATGTTACTTTGTATCTCTCTATCTCCCGTCTGATCGATGTTTATAAACAATGTTACTTTGTATCTCTCCATCTCCCGTCTGATCGATGTTTATAAACAATGTTACTTTGTATCTCTCTACCTCCCGTCTGATCGATGTTTATAAACAATGTTACTTTGTATCTCTATCTCCCGTCTGATCGATGTTTATAAACAATGTTACTTTGTATCTCTCTATTTCCCATCATTTGAGATTTGCTATATATATATATATCTGAGATTTTCCCCACAACATGAAAAACACCCGAATCTCCTCTGACTGCTCATTCCCCCTCGCTTATCGTACATGAGGGAAATGTCTGAAGATTTCCCACAGCTGTCAACAAATCTGTAATGTGGAAATCTGCCAATCAGAGCAAAACAACCAAATAAAGAAAAGAGGATTACAGAACAAATTCAACAAAAAATTCTGTTCCATTACAAAAACAAAACAGCAACATAATTAACCCCCTTTGTGTCCCAGAGAGAGCCAATCAGAAAGATGAAGAATCCGAGAAATGACGTCTGTTGTATCATCCCAGATTTACCACTCAGGTGCTGAAATACTCTGCACTGCTGGAGGACTCCTCTCCTTCCTCTATAACTCTCCTCTCCTGAAATACTCTGCACTGCTGGAGGACTCCGCTCCTTCCTCTATAACTCTCCTCTCCTGAAATACTCTGCACTGCTGGAGGACTCCTCTCCTTCCTCTATAACTCTCCTCTCCTGAAATACTCTGCACTGCTGGAGGACTCCTCTCCTTCCTCTATAACTCCTCTCCTGAAATACTCTGCACTGCTGGAGGACTCCTCTCCTTCCTCTATAACTCCTCTCCTGAAATACTCTGCGCTGCTGGAGGACTCCGCTCCTTCCTCTATAACTCTCCTCTCCTGAAATACTCTGCACTGCTGGAGGACTCCTCTCCTTCCTCTATAACTCCTCTGCTGAAATACTCTGCTCTGCTGGAGGACTCCGCTCCTTCCTCTATAACTCCTCTCCTGAAATACTCTGCACTGCTGGAGGACTCCTCTCCTTCCTCTATAACTCCTCTCCTGAAATACTCGGCGCTGCTGGAGGACTCCGCTCCTTCCTCTATAACTCTCCTCTCCTGAAATACTCTGCTCTGCTGGAGGACTCCTCTCCTTCCTCTATAACTCCTCTCCTGAAATACTCTGCTCTGCTGGAAGACTCCGCTCCTTCCTCTATAACTCCTCTCCTGAAATACTCTGTGCTACTGGAGGACTCCGCTCCTTCCTCTATAACTCCTCTCCTGAAATACTCTGCGCTGCTGGAGGACTCCTCTCCTTCCTCTATAACTCCTCTCCTGAAATACTCTGCACTGCTGGAGGACTCCTCTCCTTCCTCTATAACTCCTCTCCTGAAATACTCTGCGCTGCTGGAGGACTCCGCTCCTTCCTCTATAACTCCTCTCCTGAAATACTCTGCGCTGCTGGAGGACTCCTCTCCTTCCTCTATAACTCCTCTCCTGAAATACTCTGCACTGCTGGAGGACTCCTCTCCTTCCTCTATAACTCCTCTCCTGAAATACTCTGCACTGCTGGAGGACTCCTCTCCTTCCTCTATAACTCCTCTCCTGAAATACTCTGCACTGCTGGAGGACTCCTCTCCTTCCTCTATAACTCTCCTCTCCTGAAATACTCTGCACTGCTGGAGGACTCCTCTCCTTCCTCTATAACTCTCCTCTCCTGAAATACTCTGCACTGCTGGAGGACTCCTCTCCTTCCTCTATAACTCTCCTCTCCTGAAATACTCTGCACTGCTGGAGGACTCCTCTCCTTCCTCTATAACTCTCCTCTCCTGAAATACTCTGCACTGCTGGAGGACTCCTCTCCTTCCTCTATAACTCTCCTCTCCTGAAATACTCTGCACTGCTGGAGGACTCCGCTCCTTCCTCTATAACTCTCCTCTCCTGAAATACTCTGCTCTGCTGGAGGACTCCTCTCCTTCCTCTATAACTCTCCTCTCCTGAAATACTCTGCCCTGCTGGAGGACTCCTCTCCTTCCTCTATAACTCTCCTCTCCTGAAATACTCTGCACTGCTGGAGGACTCCGCTCCTTCCTCTATAACTCTCCTCTCCTGAAATACTCTGCACTGCTGGAGGACTCCGCTCCTTCCTCTATAACTCCTCTCCTGAAATACTCTGCACTGCTGGAGGACTCCTCTCCTTCCTCTATAACTCTCCTCTCCTGAAATACTCTGCCCTGCTGGAGGACTCCTCTCCTTCCTCTATAACTCTCCTCTCCTGAAATACTCTGCCCTGCTGGAGGACTCCTCTCCTTCCTCTATAACTCTCCTCTCCTGAAATACTCTGCCCTGCTGGAGGACTCCTCTCCTTCCTCTATAACTCTCCTCTCCTGAAATACTCTGCCCTGCTGGAGGACTCCTCTCCTTCCTCTATAACTCCTCTCCAGAAATACTCTGCGCTGCTGGAGGACTCCGCTCCTTCCTCTATAACTCCTCTCCTGAAATACTCTGCGCTGCTGGAGGACTCCTCTCCTTCCTCTATAACTCCTCTCCAGAAATACTCTGCACTGCTGGAGGACTCCGCTCCTTCCTCTATAACTCCTCTCCAGAAATACTCTGCACTGCTGGAGGACTCCGCTCCTTCCTCTATAACTCCTCTCCTGAAATACTCTGCGCTGCTGGAGGACTCCTCTCCTTCCTCTATAACTCCTCTCCTGACATACTCTGCACTGCTGGAGGACTCCGCTCCTTCCTCTATAACTCCTCTCCTGAAATACTCTGCACTGCTGGAGGACTCTGCTCCTTCCTCTATAACTCCTCTCCTGAAATACTCTGCACTGCTGGAGGACTCTGCTCCTTCCTCTATAACTCCTCTCCTGAAATACTCTGCACTGCTGGAGGACTCTGCTCCTTCCTCTATAACTCTCCTCTCCTGAAATACTCTGCGCTGCTGGAGGACTCCGCTCCTTCCTCTATAACTCCTCTCCTGAAATACTCTGCGCTGCTGGAGGACTCCGCTCCTTCCTCTATAACTCCTCTCCTGAAATACTCTGCTCTGCTGGAGGACTCCTCTCCTTCCTCTATAACTCCTCTCCTTCTGCTTCTCACTCATTCTGCAGCTGCTACTTCTGTATTTTCTGTTCCCATTCTCGGCGGGGGGCTTCCCCTCTTTCACAGGTCACATAGGAGGAATTTGCCTTTTCATCATTGGTTGGGATTTCCTCAGCTGGATAATTATAGATACAGGCATTGATTTTGCATGACTTGTTTCCTGTATTCAGGTTCTGACTGACAGTATAATTCACAAAGCCTCTGTCAGTGTCGTATTTCAGATATGTTTATGAAGGAGGGTAGGTAAAGCTAAAGCTGCTCAGCATGCTGGAGAATTTCTGTCTCCCCCATTCTATGATAAGGAGGCTCCACCCATTCCATGATAAGGAGGTCCCCACTCATTCCACAAGGAGGCTCCACCCATTTCATGATAAAAAGGCCCCACCCATTCCATGATATGGAAGCTCCACCCATTCCATGATAAGGAGGTCCCCACCCATTCCATGATAAGGAAGTCCCACCCATTCCATGATAAAGAAGCCCCCACCCATTCCATGATAAGGAGGCTCCACCCATTCCATGATAAGGAAGCCCCCACCCATTCCATGATTAGGAGGCTCCACGCATTCCATGATAAGAGGCCTCCACCCATTCCATGATAAGGAGGTCCTCACCCATTCCATGATAAGGAAGCTCCACCCATTCCATGATAAGGAAGCTCCACCCATTCCATTATAAGGAGGCCCCCACCCATTCCATGATAAGGAAGATCCACCCATTCCATGATAAGGAGGTCCTCACCCATTCCATGATAAGGAGGTCCTCACCCATTCCATGATAAGGAGGCCCCCACCCATTCCATGATAAGGAAGCTCCACCCATTCCATGATAAGGAAGTCCTCACCCATTCCATGATAAGGAAGCCGCCACCCATTCCATGATAAGGAAGCCCCCACCCATTCCATGATAAGGAGGCTCTACCCATTCCATGATAAGGAGGCTTCACCCATTCCATGATAGGGAAGCCCTCACCCATTCCATGATAAGGAGGCCCCCACCCATTCCATGATAAGGAGGCCCCACCCATTCCATGATAAGGAAGCTCCACCCATTCCATGATAAGGAGGCCCCACCCATTCCATGATAAGCAGGCCCCCACCCATTCCATGATAAGGAGGCCCCCACCCATTCCATGATAAGGAGGCCCCACCCATTCCATGATAAGCAGGCCCCCACCCATTCCATGATAAGGAGGCCCCACCCATTCCATGATAAGGAGGCCCCCACCCATTCCATGATAAGGAGGCTACACCCATTCCATGATAAGGAGGCCCCCACCCATTCCATGATAAGGAGGCTCCACCCATTCCATGATAAGGAGTCTCCACCCGTTCCATGATAAGGAAGGTCCACCCATTCCATGATAAGGAAGGTCCACCCATTCCATGATAAGGAGGCCCCCACCCATTCCATGATAAGGAGGCTCCACCCATTCCATGATAAGGAGTCTCCACCCATTCCATGATAAGGAAGGTCCACCCATTCCATGATAAGGAAGGTCCACCCATTCCATGATAAGGAGGCCCCCACCCATTCCATGATAAGGAGGCCCCCACCCATTCCATGATAAGGAAGCTCCACCCATCATTTACTCTATTAGAATGTACTCCATATCCTGAACATGTTCTCTGATGTCAGGTTTGGGAATTCTGGGTAATTCCATGTATTTGGCTGATCTTGAATGTTGGAAATCTTGGACTACACGTTTCTCTGTCCCAATCTCTGGGGTTTTAGAATCTCGAGGGATTTCAGAGATTGGGAATCTTGGGGCATTCTGTGTGTTCAGCTTGATTTTGGAGGCTGGGAATCTCGGGGTACACAATGTATTCGGCTTGGTCTCGAAGGTTGGGTATATTGGGGTACACTGTGTATTCAGCTTGATCTCGGAGGTTGGGTATATTGGGGTACACTGTGTATTCAGCTTGATCTCGGAGGTTGGGTATATTGGGGTACACTGTGTATTCAGCTTGATCTCGGAGGTTGGGTATATTGGGGTACACTGTGTATTCGGCTTGATCTTGGAGGTTGGGTATATTGGGGTACACTGTGTATTCGGCTTGATCTCGGAGGTTGGGTATATTGGGGTACACTGTGTATTCGGCTTGATCTTGGAGGTTGGGTATATTGGGGTACACTGTGTATTCGGCTTGATCTTGGAGGTAGGGTATATTGGGGTACACTGTGTATTCGGCTTGGTCTCGGAGGTTGGGAATATTGGAGTACACTGTGTATTCAGCTTGATCTCGGAGGTTGGTTATATTGGGGTACACTTTGTGTTCAGCTTGATCTTGGAGGTTGGGTATATTGGGGTACACTGTGTATTCGGCTTGATCTCTGAGGTTGGGAATATTGGAGTACACTGTGTATTCAGCTTGATCTCGGAGGTTGGTTATATTGGGGTACACTTTGTGTTCAGCTTGATCTCGGAGGTTGGTTATATTGGGGTACACTTTGTGTTCAGCTTGATCTTGGAGGTTAGGTATATTGGGGTATGCTGTGTATTCAGCTTAGTCTCAGATGTTGAGTATATTGGGGTGCACTGTTTGTTCTGCTTGATCTTGGAGGTTGGGTATATTGGGGTACACTGTGCATTCTGCTTGATCTTGGATGTTTGGTATATTGGGGTACACTGTGCATTCTGCTTGATCTTGGAGGTTGGGTATATTGGGGTACACTGTGTATTCGGGTTGATCTTGGAGGTAGGGTATATTGGGGTACACTGTGTATTCAGCTTAGTCTCAGAGGTTTGGTATATTGGGGTGCGCTGTTTGTTCAGATTGATCTCGGAGGTTGGGTATATTGGGGTACACTGTATATTCAGGTTCATCTCAGAGGTTGGGTATATTGGGGTACGCTGTGTATTCATCCAAGAGGTTGGGTATATTGGGGTACACTGTGTATTCATCTTGGAGGTTGGGTATATTGGGGTACCCTGTGTATTCATCCAAGAGTTTGGGTATATTGGGGTACACTGTGTATTCATCTTGGAGGTTGGGTATATTGGGGTACACTGTGTATTCATCTTGGAGGTTGGGTATATTGGGGTACGCTGTGTATTCATCCTGGAGGTTGAGTATATTGGGGTGCACTGTTTGTTCGGATTGATCTCGGAGGTTGGGTATATCGGGGTACGCTGTGTATTCATTCTGGAGGTTGGGTATATTGGGGTACTCTGCGTATTCATCCTGGAGGTTGGGTATATTGGGGTACCCTGTGTATTCATTCTGGAGGTTGGGTATATTGGGGTACTCTGCGTATTCATCCTGGAGGTTGGGTATATCGGGGTACCCTGTGTATTCATTCTGGAGGTTGGGTATATCGGGGTACTTTGCGTATTCATCCTGGATGTTGGGTATATCGGGGTACCCTGTGTATTCATCCGGGAGGTTGGGTATATCGGGGTACCCTGTGTATTCATCCTGGAGGTTGGGTATATTGGGGTACTCTGTGTATTCATCCTGGAGATTGGGTATATTGGGGTACCCTGTGTATTCATCCTGGAGATTGGGTATATTGGGGTACTCTGTGTATTCATCCTGGATGTTGGGTATATCGGGGTACTCTGTGTATTCATCCTGGAGGTTGGGTATATCGGGGTACCCTGTGTATTCATCCTGGAGGTTGGGTATATCGGGGTACTCTGTGTATTCATCCTGGAGGTCGGGTATATCGGGGTACCCTGTGTATTCATCCTGGAGATTGGGTATATTGGGGTACTCTGTGTATTCATCCTGGATGTTGGGTATATTGGGGTACCCTGCGTATTCATCCTGGAGATCGGGTATATTGGGGTACGCTGCGTATTCATCCTGGAGGTTGGGTATATTGGGGTACTCTGTGTATTCATCCTTGAGGTTGGGTATATTGGGGTACTCTGTGTATTCATCCTGGAGGTTGGGTATATTGGGGTGCGCTGTTTGTTCGGATTGATCTCGGAGGTTGGGTATATCGGGGTACCCTGTGTATTCATCCTGGAGGTCGGGTATATTGGGGTGCACTGTTCGGATTGATCGCAGAGGTCGGGTATATTGGGGTACTCTGTGTATTCATCCTTGAGGTTGGGTATATTGGGGTACTCTGTGTATTTATCCTGGAGGTTGGGTATATTGGGGTACCCTGCGTATTCATCCTGGAGGTTGGGTATATTGGGGTACCCTGCGTATTCATCCTGGAGGTTGGGTATATTGGGGTGCGCTGTTTGTTCGGATTGATCTCGGAGGTTGGGTATATCGGGGTACCCTGTGTATTCATCCTGGAGGTTGGGTATATTGGGGTGCGCTGTTTGTTCGGATTGATCTCGGAGGTTGGGTATATTGGGGTACGCTGCGTATTCATCCTGGAGGTCGGGTATATTGGGGTGCACTGTTTGTTCGGATTGATCGCAGAGGTCGGGTATATTGGGGTACGCTGCGTATTGACACTTTTTCCTGTTGCAGATCATTTATTCCCATTTATTCTCCTTTCAGGTCGATCTTCTCGGACGGCGGAGTCACAACGTCTCCCATCATGAAGATTCCGGGGAAACGTTCCATTGTGGCGTTCACCTTGTAGCCCCCTAGATGGACCCCCCCTTGAATGCTGCCCCCTGATGGGCCAATCGGCACAGCTGTGAGGACTTTGGAGTGGTGGCAATGAGGTGGCCCATGAAGGACGTCTACCATTGATGCTCCTATCGTTCATCTTGTGTCCCTTGGATGGCGGCGGAGCAGGAGATGTTCAGTGGTGACAACGTCACGGAATGTAAAGTGGACGAGCAGTTCATGCAGTATCTGTACGCCGTCACCTACGCCGTCATCCTGATCCCTGGACTGATCGGGAACGTCTTGGCTCTCTGGGTGTTCTACGCCTACATGAAGGAGACCAAGAGAGCCGTCATCTTTATGATCAATCTGGCCATCGCCGACCTCCTGCAGGTCCTGTCCCTCCCGCTGCGCATATTCTATTACCTGAACAAGTCGTGGCCGTTCGGCCGATTCATGTGCATGTTCTGCTTCTACCTGAAATACGTCAACATGTACGCCAGCATCGTCTTCCTGGTCTGCATCAGCGTCAGGCGCTTCCTCTACCTGATCTACCCCTTCAAGTTCACGGACAGGAAGCGCGCGTCCGACGTGTATGTGAGCGTCGTCGGTTGGATCCTCGTCTGCGTCAGCTGCCTCCCGTTTCCCCTCTTGAGAATCGGAAATAACTCCACCGACAGCGATGCCGAAAATAAGTGCTTCGCCGATCTGCCGCTGCTGGACATCGGGACCACCAACTCCATCTTGGCCGTCACCTTTGCCGAGCTCTTTGGCTTCATCACGCCGCTGGCCGTAGTTGGCTATTGCTCCTGGAGGACGGTGATGTCGCTGAAGGAGCCGCACTCGGCTTCTCATGACCTTGGAGAGAAGAAGAAGGCCTTGAAGATGATCCTGACCTGCGCCTTCGTCTTCCTCCTCTGCTTTGCTCCTTACCACCTCAGCTTTCCCCTCGACTTCCTGGCCAAGGCCAACAAGATCCAGCGGTGTCGGTACAAGAAGGCCATCCTGACCTTCCATCCGGTGGCGCTGTGCCTGGCCAGTATGAATTGCTGCTTGGATCCCGTCATTTACTACTTCACCACCGATGAGTTCAAGAGACGACTTTCCCGGCAGGACATTGTGGACTGTACGGAGCTGGAAATGTTCAACAATGCTTCATAACTTGCTTCCTGCCAAGTCCTGGCCAATGGGCTGCCAGGAGGCCAAAGAGGGTTGACATGGGCCTCCTCCCCTTCACAGCTCTCAAAGGAACCCCAAGGATGGAGATGACATCCTGTACAAAGGGGGCCAAAGAGAGTTCACATGGGCCTCCTCCCCTTCACAGCTCTCAGAGGAACCCCGAGGATGGATATGACATACAACATGAAGGAGGCCAAAGAGGGTTCACTTGGACCTCCTCGCTTTCACAGCTATCAGAGGAACCCTGTGCATGGGGATGACATACAACACAAAGGAGACCAAAGAAGGTTGACATGGGCCTCCTCCCCTTCACAGCTCCCAGAGGAACCCCGTGGAAGGGGATGACATACAACACAAAGGAGGCCAAAGAGGGTTGACATGGGCCTCCTTCCCTTCACAGCTCCCAGAGGAACCCCGTGGATGGGGATGACATACAACACAAAGGAGGCCAAAGAAGGTTAACATGGGCCTCCTTCCCTTCACAGCTCCCAGAGGAACCCCGTGGAAGGGGATGACATACAACACAAAGGAGGCCAAAGAGGGTTGACATGGGCCTTCTCTCTTCACAGCTCCCAGAGGAACCCCGTGGATGGGGATGACATACAAAACAAAGGAGGCCAAAGATCATTCACATGGGCCTCCTCCCCGGGGACGGGGATGACATACGATACAAAGTTTCCGTTGGTTTCTGTACACTTGAAGGAAATTCAGTAACTTCTACCCATTTATGGAGATTCTGCACTCAGGTTTTTGATTCGATGAAAACAATTTACAGAAATATATTTAGTAGATAATTTTGTCGCCATTTTCCAATTACTGACTCCGCCCTGAACCTGGCGAGGAAGGCGCTGTACTCCGCCCTGAACCTGGCGAGGACGGCGCTGTACTCCGCCCTGAACCTGGCGAGGAAGGCGCTATACTCCGCCCTGAACCTGGCGAGGAAGGCGCTATACTCCGCCCTGAACCTGGCGAGGAAGGCGCTATACTCCGCCCTGAACCTGGCGAGGAAGGCGCTATACTCCGCCCTGAACCTGGCGAGGAAGGCGCTATACTCCGCCCTGAACCTGGCGAGGAAGGCGCTGTACACAGATCTGTATATTTGTAATATTGTTTTATATAAATATTTTGCACATTTGACAAGCGATGTACATGAACTGATTGCTGTGTCGGCTGCTATTGCCCTGACATGTCCCACCCCTGAGGAGCCAAGCTCCACCCACTCCTTGCTAATTTCCCTTCCAATCCTGTGATACATTGTATACCTCCCTGCATACAGCATGTGACAGCCCCTCGGTGCCCCCCTCCCCCGATGCACTCATCCAGTCTTCCCTGTGGGAAAATCTGCAAATATTTATTTTTATAGTAAAATGTCAGAAAATAAAATATTTGTATTTATTTGTCTGGAAGAGATCTGTATATATGGAGAAATATCTGCCTGTGTATTATACATCGTCCTCGTTATACGACAATCCACATCCATCTACCCAGAATCTGTATAATATATCTTATATCTGGAGGGCGGTGATGTCACTCCTGTATAATATATCTTATATCCGGAGAGCAGTGATGTCACTCTGTATAATATATCTTATATCTGGAGGGCGGTGATGTCACTCTGTATAATATATCTTATATCCTGAGGGTGGTGATGTCACTCCTGTATAATATATCTTATATCCGGAGGGCGGTGATGTCACTCTGTATAATATATCTTATATCTGGAGGGCGGTGATGTCACTCTGTATAATATATCTTATATCCGGAGGGCGGTGATGTCACTCTGTATAATATATCTTATATCCGGAGGGTGGTGATGTCACTCTGTATAATATATCTTATATCTGGAGGGCGGTGATGTCACTCTGTATAATATATCTTATATCCGGAGGGCGGTGATGTCACTCCTGTATAATATATCTTATATCCGGAGGGCGGTGATGTCACTCTGTATAATATATCTTATATCTGGAGGGCGGTGATGTCACTCTGTATAATATATCTTATATCTGGAGGGCGGTGATGTCACTCCTGTATAATATATCTTATATCTGGAGGGCGGTGATGTCACTCTGTATAATATATCTTATATCTGGAGGGCGGTGATGTCACTCTGTATAATATATCTTATATCCGGAGAGCGGTGATGTCACTCTGTATAATATATCTTATATCTGGAGGGCGGTGATGTCACTCTGTATAATATATCTTATATCCGGAGAGCGGTGATGTCACTCCTGTATAATATATCTTATATCTGGAGGGCGGTGATGTCACTCTGTATAATATATCTTATATCCAGGGGGCGGTGATGTCACTCTGTATAATATATCTTATATCTGGAGGGCGGTGATGTCACTCTGTATAATATATCTTATATCTGGAGGGCGGTGATGTCACTCTGTATAATATATCTTATATCTGGAGGGCGGTGATGTCACTCCTGTATAATATATCTTATATCTGGAGAGCGGTGATGTCACTCTGTATAATATATCTTATATCTGGAGGGCGGTGATGTCACTCTGTATAATATATCTTATATCCGGAGGGCGGTGATGTCACTCTGTATAATATATCTTATATCTGGAGGGCGGTGATGTCACTCTGTATAATATATCTTATATCCGGAGGGCGGTGATGTCACTCTGTATAATATATCTTATATCTGGAGGGCGGTGATGTCACTCTGTATAATATATCTTATATCTGGAGGGCGGTGATGTCACTCTGTATAATATATATTATATCCGGAGGGCGGTGATGTCACTCTGTATAATATATCTTATATCCGGAGGGCGGTGATGTCACTCTGTATAATATATCTTATATCTGGAGGGCGGTGATGTCACTGGTGTCACATGACTCAGACTTATTACAGTGATAGTAGAATATATATCTGAAGTAACTATAGTCATAGAAGCCGGTGTGCTTGCTATAGGATCTGGGGGTGGAAGGGGCCCCATTATGGAGGTGGTGGGGAGGGGCCCTGTCACGGATTCCCCACACGCCACGCCCACAGTGACTAGCTAACCGAGGTGCACGTGCGGCCGTGACTTGGGGTACGAGGGAATAAAGGGGACTGAACTTTGAATATATAAAGCCGTATATAAAATCAGCCGTGATATCCTTCCACAGCTGCACTACCTCTGCCCACCACCGGAGGAGACTCCACTCCAATCCAGCTGGCTGACCACACACTGGCAGATACAAATCTTATATACAATCTGGTGCACTGATTAGGGTTGAGGAGCAGTTTAGTAATCACACCCTTCTAGGGTCCCTCCAGCTATCCTACAGTTTGAACCCCGATGTTATCACCCTTCCACTGTCCACACCCCCTCCCCCCCCCCGCACTAGATATACCACAAACAGTAGCCTGCCACCACCCAACATCCGCAGAACGGTCTGCTGGGGCACCCCACATACACAGATCTCCGTCTGGCCGATTTGTTAAGGCACTAAAATACAATCCAATCTCTCCAATTGTGAAATCGCAATAAACTGCAGAAAAAGTCACGCAAGAACCACTTTAGAAATCGCAGCAAATCGCGCTTGTTAAGATGCGACATTCATTAGATGTGATTTAAATTCGCAAGTCGCACCTGAAATCGCAGCGGTACGACCGGGCACTAGACATACTTTGTGTGAAGATCAATGACACTGCCAGGGGCCCCAGGGAGAGGTGGCTGGGGGCCATATCAGTATTTTGTGATGGGGTCCCCATGATTTGTAGCTCCGCCCCTGGACCCGCATGTCAGCCATCAGCATTGCAGATCTGTCGCAGATTTATAGTCGGGATGTCGGGGGCAGCGCAGTGGTCAGCACTTCTGCCTGGCAGCTCTGGGGTTTGAATCTCAGCCATGACACCACCTGCATGGAGTTTGCATGCGTGGGGTTCCTCCAGGTGCTCTGGGCTCCTACACTCCGAGGACATGCTGGGAGGTTCGTTGGGCCACACTGGGCTCCCGTCTGCATTGGCCCATGTATGTGCATTAGGGAGCCCTATGAGGGCGGGGCCTGCTGTGTATGCCGGTAAGAAGTCGATGATCGAGGTTCCGGTTCCCCTCACTGCTGTGAAGTTTCGGTTCATCCGACTGATTCTCGGCTTGGTTTTCCTGCAGCTGTTTCATGTGGTTTCTGTAAATGCAAAGCGTGGAGCTTCTTCTCACAGAATATCGCACCCTCCACTCCCGCTGTGACTCCTCTGTCCCCCGAGACACGGGAGGGTGTCACAGATCCCCCACACGCCACGCCCACAGCGACTAGCTAACCGAGGAGCACACGTGTGGCCGTGACTTGGGGTACGAGGGAATAAAGGGGACTCAACTTCGAATATATAAAACCGCATATAAGACCAGCCGTGATATCCTTCCACAGCCCGCACTACCTCTGCCCACCACCGGAGGGAGACTCCACTACAATCCAGCTGGCTGACCACACACTGGCAGATACAAATCTTACATACAATCTGGTGCACTAACTAGGGTTGAGGAGCAGCTTAGCAATCACACCCTTCTAGGATCTCTACAGCTATCCTACAGCTTGAACCCCGGTGTTATCACCCCTCCACTGTCCCCCCTCCCCCGCACCAGACACACCACAAACGGTAGCCTGCCACCACCCAACAGTTTATCCACAGAACGGTCTGCTGGGACACCCCACACACACAGATCTCCGTCTGGCAGATCTGTTACCTTTACAATCTGCACGCAATCTGCCCACACACAGTGCAATTGCATACAGATTGGCAATGAGCTTGACTGAGCGTTTAAAGGCACTAAAATACAATACAATCCAATCTCTCCAATCTAATGTCTTCGATCCGATCTCTCCAATCTAATCTCTCCAATCTAATCCCTCCAATCCAATCTCTCCAATCCAATCTCTCCAATCTGATCTCTCCAATCTAATCTCTCCAATCTAATCTCTCCAATCTAATCTCTCCAATCTAATCCCTCCAATCTAATCCCTCCAATCTAATCCCTCCAATCTAATCCCTCCAATCTAATCTCTCCAATCCGATCTCTCCAATCCGATCTCTCCAATCCGATCTCTCCAATCCGATCTCTCCAATCTAATCCCTCCAATCCAATCTCTCCGATCTAATCTCTCCGATCCGATCTCTCCGATCCGATCTCTCCAATCCAATATCTCCAATCTAATCTCTCCAATCTAATCTCTCCAATCTAATCTCTCCAATCCAATCCCTCCAATCTAATCTCTCCAATCTAATCTCTCCGATCCGATCTCTCCAATCTAATCTCTCCGATCCGATCTCTCCAATCTAATCTCTCCAATCTAATCCCTCCAATCTAATCCCTCCAATCTGATCCCTCCAATCCGATCTCTCCAATCTGATCTCTCCAATCTAATCCCTCCAATCTGATCTCTCCAATCTGATCTCTCCAATCTGATCTGTCCAATCCAATCTCTCCAATCTGATCTCTCTGATCTAGTCTCTCCGGAGATCTGACCCCGAGCTTCAATACACAGAAGTCACTAATTAATTTTATGATTTAATTTCCCGAAAGTGGGCGGAGCATAAAATATGTACAAAGTAGAACAAGTTACAGAAAATACAAAAACTACAAGAAGACACACAAATGACTTCACTATAAAATAAAAGGGAATAAAACAGAAATAAAACTTTTACCGAGATTTATCCTGCGACTGGAGCAAGTCAGGGAAAGTCAGCAATTCGTCAGTCGATCGAACCGGCTCCATACGAATCACAAATGTCCCAGTGTCCGGGTACCACATTTATGGGGATATGGATGTAGGCGGGACATTAGTTCTTGGCCAATTGACTCTGGGGGGTGTTCCTGTACCCGCTCACAGGCTGTTCTGGGTGCTGAACTGCCCAAAGTCAATTGGACCAAGACCGGCTTGAATCACCAAGTCGAGGATTGGATTTCCGACACCAGCGCATCAGTCCGATCGCGACAGTACCAATCACTGTTCCACTATCGCACTCCAGCGCCACATAACCATTTCCTGCATTTTCCTGGCATTCTACATTGGCCACAAATATAGTTTTTATATGCTGATGTAGCCCACAGAGTGTCCAATCAGAAGGAAGTATTTTCATCTCTCTGCAACTAATATTTTAGCTTTTATGAGGGATGAAACATACTCCTGTGATCTGTGTATATACTTTTAGAGCTCCCTAGACAGATCGGGCCCCCTGGTGTCATGAAGACGAAACGTCTGCGTTTCTCTATTAAGCTTCAGGAAGATGGCCGAGTCTGATTACATATAAGTGACAAAATCATATTGGCGCCAAGGTGTCACTTCCAGCCTGAGGAAGCTCTGTCCCTTCAGATGCTAATGGATGACCATCTGTCTCTGAGTACCAATGACTGAATATTTCTTTAATAACAAGGAATGAAACTACATTTACGATTACATATTGCTACAGGTCACATCTCAGCTACTCAAATCTGTACATTTATGTCACAAGGGGTGTGACTTCTATGGTGTCATTTCTATGGTGGGACTACTCTGGTGTCACTTCTATGGGATCACCTCTGTGGTGTCACTTCTATGGTGTGACTTCTATGGTATGATTTCTATGGTATGATTTCTATGGTGTGACTTCTATGGAAGTCAGTTTTCTGGATGCCAGAGGAGTACACTGGAGGACAGTGGAGGCTGAAGGAATCCAGGGGCAGGGGTCAGCGATATGTAACATACAACATAGTATATACAGTGTAGGGGTCAGGGATATGTAACATACAACATAGTATATACAGTGCAGGGGTCAGGGATATGTAACATACAACATAGTATATACAGTGCAGGGGTCAGGGATATGTAACATACAACATAGTATATACAGTGCAGGGGTCAGGGATATGTAACATACAACATAGTATATACAGTGCAGGGGTCAGGGATATGTAACATACAACATAGTATATAGAGTGTAGGGGTCAGGGATATGTAACATACAACATAGTATATACAGTGCAGGGGTCAGGGATATGTAACATACAACATAGTATATACAGTGCAGGGGTCAGGGATATGTAACATACAACATAGTATATACAGTGCAGGGGTCAGGGATATGTAACATACAACATAGTATATACAGTGTAGGGGTCAGGGATATGTAACATACAACATAGTATATAGAGTGCAGGGGTCAGGGATATGTAACATACAACATAGTATATAGAGTGCAGGGGTCAGGGATATGTAACATACAACATAGTATATAGAGTGCAGGGGTCAGGGATATGTAACATACAACATAGTATATAGAGTGCAGGGGTCAGGGATATGTAACATACAACATAGTATATACAGTGCAGGGGTCAGGGATATGTAACATACAACATAGTATATACAGTGTGGGAGTCAGGAATTTGTAACATACAACATAGTATATACAGTGCAGGGGTCAGGAGTATGTAACATACAACATAGTATATACAGTGCAGGGGTCAGGGATATGTAACATACAACATAGTATATACAGTGTAGGGGTCAGGGATATGTAACATACAACATAGTATATACAGTGTGGGAGTCAGGAATTTGTAACACACAACATAGTATATACAGTGCAGGGGTCAGGAGTATGTAACATACAACATAGTATATATAGTGCAGGGGTCAGGAGTATGTAGCATACAACATAGTATATACAGTGCAGGGGTCAGGGATATGTAACATACAACATAGTATATACAGTGTGGGAGTCAGGAATTTGTAACATACAACATAGTATATACAGTGCAGGGGTCAGGAGTATGTAACATACAACATAGTATATACAGTGCAGGGGTCAGGGATATGTAACATACAACATAGTATATACAGTGCAGGGGTCAGGGATATGTAACATACAACATAGTATATACAGTGCAGGGGTCAGGGATATGTAACATACAACATAGTATATACAGTGCAGGGGTCAGGGATATGTAACATACAACATAGTATATAGAGTGTAGGGGTCAGGGATATGTAACATACAACATAGTATATACAGTGCAGGGGTCAGGGATATGTAACATACAACATAGTATATACAGTGCAGGGGTCAGGGATATGTAACATACAACATAGTATATAGAGTGTAGGGGTCAGGGATATGTAACATACAACATAGTATATAGAGTGCAGGGGTCAGGGATATGTAACATACAACATAGTATATAGAGTGCAGGGGTCAGGGATATGTAACATACAACATAGTATATAGAGTGCAGGGGTCAGGGATATGTAACATACAACATAGTATATACAGTGCAGGGGTCAGGGATATGTAACATACAACATAGTATATACAGTGTGGGAGTCAGGAATTTGTAACATACAACATAGTATATACAGTGCAGGGGTCAGGAGTATGTAACATACAACATAGTATATACAGTGCAGGGGTCAGGGATATGTAACATACAACATAGTATATACAGTGTAGGGGTCAGGGATATGTAACATACAACATAGTATATACAGTGTGGGAGTCAGGAATTTGTAACACACAACATAGTATATACAGTGCAGGGGTCAGGAGTATGTAACATACAACATAGTATATATAGTGCAGGGGTCAGGAGTATGTAGCATACAACATAGTATATACAGTGCAGGGGTCAGGGATATGTAACATACAACATAGTATATACAGTGTGGGAGTCAGGAATTTGTAACATACAACATAGTATATACAGTGCAGGGGTCAGGAGTATGTAACATACAACATAGTATATACAGTGCAGGGGTCAGGAGTATGTAACATACAACATTGGTGGTCATTTGAAATTAGATTTCCTTCCGTTTCCTAAAGCATTGGTGGTCAGGGGAATGAAGGCTCCCCCTCCCTTCCCCCTCTCCCCAATGATTGGTGGTCAGTGGAATGAAGATTCCCCCTCCCTTCCAGCTCTCCCCAATGATTGGTGGTCAGTGGAATGAAGATTCCCCCTCCCTTCCAGCTCTCCCCAATGATTGGTGGTCAGTGGAATGAAGATTCCCCCTCCCTTCCAGCTCTCCCCAATGATTGGTGGTCAGTGGAATGAAGATTCCCCCTCCCGTCCTCCTCTCCCCAATGATTGGTGGTCAGTTGAATGAAGATTCCCCCTCCCTTCCCCCTCTCCCCATGATTGGTTGTCTAGTGGATTGAAGACTCCCCCTCTCCCCAATGATTGGTGGTTAGTGGAATGAAGGCTCCCCGTCCTTCTCTCCAGTCATTGGTGGGGCAATTAGATCCCCCCCCCCGCCCTCCTTCTATTGGCCAGCAGGGCTGCGGACGGGGGGGGGTTGTGCAGGCAATACCCGGCTCTATCGGGTCAGCGAGGGGGTGGGAGAGGCTCAGTGCAGCATCCACAGCCCAGTTAAGGGATCTCTGTCCGCCCAGGTTGAGTGCTGATCCAGCTCCCCGTTCCACAGACACCAGGTGGGATGGTGGAGCTCAGGCTGTCGAGCATTTGCTCAGGAAGGGTGGCCCGGCGTGGTGCCCGGGGCAGAGGGTTGGGGCTGACACCGCTCTGAAATGAATGATAGCAGTGTAGTCTGTAGGAAGGTCCCGGATCTGGCTGCAGTCTGGCAGGGGTGGTTGGATCACAAGACCAGCTGAACAGTATTACAAAGTGGTCCTCGTGGATGTGTTCTTGGCGATTGGCTGAGGTTCAGCTTTCATAGGAGATAGACGCAGGACTGGACACCATCATACCCGGGGTGTAGAAGACTTTATAGACCAGCCAATGGCCTTTCTTGGCTGTGGAGGCGGATGGACACGGCGCCATCATAGCCGAGGTATAGAAGACGTTGTAGACTGGCCAATGGCCTTTCTCGGCTGTGGAGGCGGATGGACACGGCGCCATCATAGCCGAGGTATAGAAGACGTTGTAGACTGGCCAATGGCCTTTCAAGGCTGTGGAGGCGGAAGGACACGGTGCCATCATAGCCGGGGTGTAGAAGACGTTGTAGACTGGCCAATGGCCTTTCAAGGCTGTGGAGGCGGAAGGACATGGTGCCATCATAGCCGGGGTGTAGAAGACGTTGTAGACTGGCCAATGGCCTTTCAAGGCTGTGGAGGCGGAAGGACATGGTGCCATCATAGCCAGGGTGTAGAAGACGTTGTAGACTGGCCAATGGCCTTTCTTGGCTGTGGAGGTGGATGGACACGGCGCCGTCATAGCAGCTATTGAAGACGTTGTAGACTGGCCAATGGCCTTTCTTGGCTGTGGAGGCGGAAGGACATGATGCCATCATAGCCGAGGTATGGAAGACGTTGTAGATTGGCCAATGGCCTTTCAAGGCTGTGGAGGCAGATGGACACGGCGCCATCATAGCTGAGATATAGAAGAAGTTGTAGAACGGCCAATGGCCTTTCTCGGCTGTGGAGGTGGACGGACACGGCGCCATCATAGTCAAGGTATAGAAGGCGTAGACCGGCCAATGGCCTTTCTTGACTGTGGAGGCAGACGGACACGGCGCCATCATAGCCAAAGTATGGAAGATGTTGTAGATCGGCCAATGGCCTTTCTTGGCTGTGGAGGACACGGCGCCATCATAGGCGAGGTATAGAAGACATTGTAGATCGGCCAATGGCCTTTCTTGGCTGTGGAGGACACGGCGCCATCATAGCCGAGGTATGGAAGACGTTGTAGATCGGCCAATGGCCTTTCTTGGCTGTGGAGGACACGGCGCCATCATAGCCGAGGTATGGAAGACGTTGTAGATCGGCCAATGGCATTTCTTGGCTGTGGAGGATACGGCGCCATCATAGCCGAGGTATGGAAGACGTTGTAGATTGGCCAATGGCCTTTCTTGGCTGTGGAGGACACGGCGCCATCATAGCCGAGGTATGGAAGACGTTGTAAATCGGCCAATGGCCTTTCTTGGCTGTGGAGGACACGGCGCCATCATAGCCGAGGTATGGAAGACGTTGTAGATCGGCCAATGGCCTTTCTTGGCTGTGGAGGACACGGCGCCATCATAGCCGAGGTATGGAAGACATTGTAAATCGGCCAATGGCCTTTCTTGGCTGTGGAGGACACGGCGCCATCATAGCCGAGGTATGGAAGACGTTGTAGATCGGCCAATGGCCTTTCTTGGCTGTGGAGGACACGGCGCCATCATAGCCGAGGTATGGAAGACGTTGTAGATCGGCCAATGGCCTTTCTTGGCTGTGGAGGACACGGCGCCATCATAGCCGAGGTATGGAAGACGTTGTAGATTGGCCAATGGCCTTTCTTGGCTGTGGAGGACACGGCGCCATCATAGCCGAGGTATGGAAGACGTTGTAGATTGGCCAATGGCCTTTCTTGGCTGTGGAGGACACGGCGCCATCATAGCCGAGGTATGGAAGACGTTGTAGATTGGCCAATGGCCTTTCTTGGCTGTGGAGGACACGGCGCCATCATAGCCGAGGTATGGAAGACGTTGTAGATTGGCCAATGGCCTTTCTTGGCTGTGGAGGACACGGCGCCATCATAGCCGAGGTATGGAAGACGTTGTAGATCGGCCAATGGCCTTTCTTGGCTGTGGAGGACACGGCGCCATCATAGCCGAGGTATGGAAGACATTGTAAATCGGCCAATGGCCTTTCTTGGCTGTGGAGGACACGGCGCCATCATAGCCGAGGTATAGAAGACGTTGTAGACTGACCAGTGTCTTTTCTCGACTGTTGAAGCAGACAGACAAAACGCCGTCATAGCCCCTGGTATAGAAGACGTTGTAGACCGGCCAATGGCCTTTCTCGGCTGTGGAGGACACGGCGCCATCATAGCCGAGGTATGGAAGACGTTGTAGATCGGCCAATGGCATTTCTTGGCTGTGGAGGACACGGCGCCATCATAGCCGAGGTATGGAAGACGTTGTAGATTGGCCAATGGCCTTTCTTGGCTGTGGAGGACACGGCGCCATCATAGCCGAGGTATGGAAGACGTTGTAAATCGGCCAATGGCCTTTCTTGGCTGTGGAGGACACGGCGCCATCATAGCCGAGGTATGGAAGACGTTGTAGATCGGCCAATGGCCTTTCTTGGCTGTGGAGGACACGGCGCCATCATAGCCGAGGTATGGAAGACATTGTAAATCGGCCAATGGCCTTTCTTGGCTGTGGAGGACACGGCGCCATCATAGCCGAGGTATGGAAGACGTTGTAGATCGGCCAATGGCCTTTCTTGGCTGTGGAGGACACGGCGCCATCATAGCCGAGGTATGGAAGACGTTGTAGATCGGCCAATGGCCTTTCTTGGCTGTGGAGGACACGGCGCCATCATAGCCGAGGTATGGAAGACGTTGTAGATCGGCCAATGGCCTTTCTTGGCTGTGGAGGACACGGCGCCATCATAGCCGAGGTATGGAAGACGTTGTAGATTGGCCAATGGCCTTTCTTGGCTGTGGAGGACACGGCGCCATCATAGCCGAGGTATGGAAGACGTTGTAGATTGGCCAATGGCCTTTCTTGGCTGTGGAGGACACGGCGCCATCATAGCCGAGGTATGGAAGACGTTGTAGATCGGCCAATGGCCTTTCTTGGCTGTGGAGGACACGGCACCATCATAGCCGAGGTATGGAAGACATTGTAAATCGGCCAATGGCCTTTCTTGGCTGTGGAGGACACGGCACCATCATAGCCGAGGTATAGAAGACGTTGTAGACTGACCAGTGTCTTTTCTCGACTGTTGAAGCAGACAGACAAAACGCCGTCATAGCCCCTGGTATAGAAGACGTTGTAGACCGGCCAATGGCCTTTCTCGGCTGTGGAGAATGGACGGCAAATTCTGGAAATTCAGACCAGTGCCAACATACATGCCGCTCCACCCAGCTCTACAGGAACCTGGGAGGAGACGTGGATCCACATAGATCTGCAGGAGCTTAAGGAGAACCCGTCACATGTAACAGTGCGGATACTCCATCCTAAACAGGAACTCCGGAGGTTGTGCCCAAAAAGACAAGCAAAGAGTTAATGATCAGCATGGTCTGCGGCCAACCCCCCCCCCTCCACAGCTGATCCTCTCCCCATCATTGATCCACCATGCCTTGTAATGCATTGTGTCACTGGGAGGTGGCCATCTTGGTAGAGGCGGGGCTTTGCTTCCTGATGTTTGGTGGAGGAATGGCAGAGGAGGATGAAGCACAGAGCCCAATGTAACTGAAGCAGAGAGATCCTGGCACTGCAGGTCCTCAGATACAACTTCCTCTCCAGCAAGGAGAACAGAGAGCAGAACAGTAGTGACACCACCAAATATCACTCCAGATCTGGAGACACCTGCAGTCAGAGGCAATGATGATCTCACATTGTAGATATACAGAACACAGACACAGAACAGTGTCCCATCATTGGTGTCAGTGGGAGGAATAGTGCCCCGTCATTGGTGTCAGTGGGAGGAATAGTGCCCCGTCATTGGTGTCAGTGGAAGGAATAGTGCCCCGTCATTGGTGTCAGTGGGAGGCATAGTGCCCCGTCATTGGTGTCAGTGGGAGGCATAGTGCCCCGTCATTGGTGTCAGTGGAAGGAATAGTGCCCCATCATTGGTGTCAGTGGAAGGAATAGTGCCCCGTCATTGGTGTCAGTGGGAGGAATAGTGCCCCGTCATTGGTGTCAGTGGGGGGAATAGTGTCCCATCATTGGTGTCGGTGGGGGGAATAGTGCCCCATCATTGGTGTCGGTGGGAGGAATAGTGCCCCATCATTGGTGTCGGTGGGAGGAATAGTGCCCCATCATTGGTGTCGGTGGGAGGAATAGTGCCTCATCATTGGTGTCAGTGGGAGTAGAAAGTGCCCCATCATTGGTGTCAGTGGGAGGAATAGGGCCCCATCATTGGTATCAGTGGGAGGAATAGTGCCCCATCATTGGTGTCAGTGGGAGGAATAGTGCCCAATCATTGGTGTCAGTGTGAGGAATAGTGCCCCATCATTGGTGTCAGTGGGAGGAATAGTGCCCCATCATTGGTGTCAGTGGGGGGAATAGTGCCCCATCATTGGTGTCAGTGGGAGGAATAGTGCCCCATCATTGGTGTCAGTGGGGGGAATAGTGTCCCATCATTGGTGTCAGTGGGAGGAATAGTGCCCCATCATTGGTGTCAGTGGGGGGAATAGTGTCCCATCATTGGTGTCAGTGGGAGGAATAGTGCCCCATCATTGGTGTCAGTGGGAGGAATAGTGCCCCATCATTGGTGTCAGTGGGGGGAATAGTGCCCCATCATTGGTGTCAGTGGGGGGAATAGTGCCCCATCATTGGTGTCAGTGGGGGGAATAGTGCCCCATCATTGGTGTCAGTGGGGGGAATAGTGCCCCATCATTGGTGTCAGTGGGAGGAATAGTGTCCCATCATTGGTGTCAGTGGGAGGAATAGTGCCCCATCATTGGTGTCAGTGGGAGGAATAGTGCCCTATGGTCACCTAGCTTAGGGAATGTGGTGAAGCTCTGCTGACCTCAATCATCCAATCCTGTGTCGGTGAATCCATTCTTTTTCCTGGCACACCATTGGTTACTCTCTGCTGAGTGAACACTCCTCGAGCTCCTCCGTCTCCCAGCATCTGGGTGTGCACAGCAGTCACAAACATCTCTTCCATCACCTACAGCTGGGGGGGTTCTTTTATATGGGAATATGATGACAGCGGGGTCACCCCCCAGGTCCACCCCCCCAGGTCACACTCACCCCCCCAGGTCACACTCACCCCCCCAGGTCACACACCCCCACAGAGCGGAGCGACTTCAGGTTAAATAAAACCTGAGCCTACACTGCAATAGGTCAAGAATGTGTAATGTAGATGGTGCAGGGGTTAAGGGTAAGTAATGCAGAGGTCAGGAGTAAGTAACGCACAGAGTGCAGGGGTCAGGAATATGTAAAGCAGAGTACACAGGTCAGGAGTAACGCACAGAGTGCAGAGGTCAGGAATAAGTAACGTACAGAGTGTAGGGGTCAGGAATAAGTAACGCACAGAGTGCAGGGGTCAGGAGTAAGTAACGTACAGAGTGTAGGGGTCAGGAATAAGTAACGCACAGAGTGCAGAGGTCAGGAATAAGTAACGTACAGAGTGTAGGGGTCAGGAATAAGTAACGCACAGAGTGCAGGGGTCAGGAGTAAGTAACGCACAGAGTGCATTGGTCAGGAATAAGTAACGCACAGAGTGCAGAGGTCAGGAGTAAGTAATGCACAGAGTGCAGAGGTCAGGAGTAAGTAACGCACAGAGTGCAGGGGTCAGGAATAAGTAACGCACAGAGTGCAGGGGTCAGGAATATGTAAAGCAGAGTACACAGGTCAGGAGTAACGCACAGAGTGCAGAGGTCAGGAATAAGTAACGCACAGAGTGTAGGGGTCAGGAATAAGAAACGCACAGAGTGTAGGGGTCAGGAATAAGTAACGCACAGAGTGCAGGGGTCAGGAATAAGTAACGCACAGAGTGCAGGGGTCAGGAGTAAGTAACGCACAGAGTGCAGGGGTCAGGAGTAAGTAACGCACAGAGTGCAGGGGTCAGGGGTAAGTAACGCACAGAGTGCAGGGGTCAGGAGTAAGTAACGCACAGAGTGCAGGGGTCAGGAGTAAGTAACGCACAGAGTGCAGGGGTCAGGAGTAAGTAACGCACAGAGTGCAGGGGTCAGGGATAAGTAATGCACAGAGTGCAGGGGTCAGGAATAAGTATCGCACAGAGTGCAGGGGTCAGGAGTAAGTAATGCACAGAGTGCAGGGGTCAGGGATAAGTAACGCACAGAGTGCAGGGGTCAGGGATAAGTAACGCACAGAGTGCAGGGGTCAGGAATAAGTAACGCACATTGTGCAGGGGTCAGGGATAAGTAATGCACAGAGCGCAGGGTCAGGAATATGTAAAGCAGAGGACAGAGGTCAGGAGTAAGTAACGCACAGAGTGCAGGTGTCAGGAATAAGTAATGCACAGAGTGCAGGGGTCAGGAATAAGTAACGCACAGAGTGCAGGGGTCAGGAGTAAGTAACGCACAGAGTGCAGGGGTCAGGAATAAGTATCGCACAGAGTTTCCCCCCATGGGAAGTTCCCGGAATCTTTCTGTTACCCTCCCTCTGTATTGCAGGCACCCCCGGCATCATATCTGGGATCCTGGAATTGCTGCCTAAATCTTGCAGTACTCAGGTGACAACTTGGCCTCGCCATGGAAATGGCAATTGAAAATAGCACGGCCTGCGCATGCGTGGAAGCCTAGTTTGGGGTCCATGCGGTCCATGCGCAGGCTGTCATTGTGATTGACACTTGGTGCCTACACAAGATTTAGGCCAGGCTCCTGGGGACCAATCCCACACTATGCGGACTAATGGGAACCCCAATGTATGTACTGAGTACAGAAAGCAATCCCCATACCTCTGAGGTGACCAGGAAGCATCTGAGCTGGCATGTGCTCCAGAAATCCAATGGTGGATCAATAATGGCCCCACCTTCCACTTGACTCAGCCAATTCCATGGTGAAGGAAGTCAATCAGTTGGAATCTGCAGACAGGCTGGGAGGGGTTCTGTTACCCATATCCGGGGGTGAAGACGGTTCCTGATTGTTGGGGTTAGGGGGGATGGAGAAAGGGCAGAAGATTGAATGGTACTTACCAGGTTTGGGTTGGCCAGGACCTCAGAAGGTGAGGGCATCCATGGTAATCCTAAAGCCAGGATGGGGAGTCCCTGTTTGGAGTCCTCACTACAGTACCGGTGGACGGTCTTGGTGAGGTGATGGTTCTTGTGGCCCTACGCCACCACTACTGTTGGGGTACAAATGTTTCATTCTGGGAGCTTTGCGGGTTCACATGATGCTCCACACATGGATGGAAGCTGTGGGAAGAATCTTGGAGGTCACCTGACCAGCAGGGCCTGTAACAGGTCCACTATGTGGGATAACAATATGGAGGGATTTCCATCTACCGAACCGGCTCGGGGTAAGCCTGCACCAGGATCCAAAGTGGTTCTTCATCTCCTAAAGGTTCCTGGATCCTATAGAGGTGGGATGAGGACTGCAGAGCAGAGATCACACGGGTCGGTTCTGGTGTCGGTACCCATCTGTATGACCTGGTGTACGACCCAATGGAATGGAAAATGCCTGTCGTGGTGGAAGCTCCATAATGACCGTCTACTGTGAGGAGCTCATAATGTATGAGAAGTGTTGGGGCAGGAGATGAAACATCCACCCGGGGGAGCCCCAGATTGATGGATCCCCGAAGTTCCGGAGACACCTGTGATGTCTTGATCGATCCTAACAGTTCCAGAGTTATGATCCAAATAAAAGGGGGGGGGGGGGGACATCCCGGCCTCCAGCCAACTGAAGTGGTGAGGAAATCAGGTCTGGTCTGTTGTCACTGCTGCCATCAGTTTAGAGGGGCAATTCTCAACCAGGATCGATGTTTATAAACAATGTTACTTTGTATCTCTCCATCTCCCGTCTGATCGATGTTTATAAACAATGTTACTTTGTATCTCCATCTCCCGTCTGATCGATGTTTATAAACAATGTTACTTTGCATCTCTCCATCTCCCGTCTGATCGATGTTTATAAACAATGTTACTTTGTATCTCTCTCTCCCGTCTGATCGATGTTTATAAACAATGTTACTTTGCATCTCTCTCCCGTCTGATCGATGTTTATAAACAATGTTACTTTGTATCTCTCCATCTCCCGTCTGATCGATGTTTATAAACAATGTTACTTTGTATCTATCTCCCGTCTGATCGATGTTTATAAACAATGTTACTTTGTATCTCTCCATCTCCCGTCTGATCGATGTTTATAAACAATGTTACTTTGTATCTCCATCTCCCATCTGATCGATGTTTGTAAACAATGTTACTTTGTATCTCTCTATCTCCCGTCTGATCGATGTTTATAAACAATGTTACTTTGTATCTCTCCATCTCCCGTCTGATCGATGTTTATAAACAATGTTACTTTGTATCTCTCCATCTCCGTCTGATCGATGTTTATAAACAATGTTACTTTGTATCTCTCCATCTCCCATCTGATCGATGTTTGTAAACAATGTTACTTTGTATCTCCCGTCTGATCGATGTTTATAAACAATGTTACTTTGTATCTCTCTATCTCCCATCTGATCGATGTTTATAAACAATGTTACTTTGTATCTCTCTATCTCCCGTCTGATCGATGTTTATAAACAATGTTACTTTGTATCTCTCTATCTCCCGTCTGATCGATGTTTATAAACAATGTTACTTTGTATCTCTATCTCCCGTCTGATCGATGTTTATAAACAATGTTACTTTGTATCTCTATCTCCCGTCTGATCGATGTTTATAAACAATGTTACTTTGTATCTCTCTATCTCCCGTCTGATCGATGTTTATAAACAATGTTACTTTGTATCTCTATCTCCCGTCTGATCGATGTTTATAAACAATGTTACTTTGTATCTCTCTATCTCCCATCTGATCGATGTTTATAAACAATGTTACTTTGTATCTCTCTATCTCCCGTCTGATCGATGTTTATAAACAATGTTAGTTTGTATCTCTCTATGGTTGTGGGGCAGAAGGTCCGGACATTTGTGGATGTGTGTAGCGCCCCCGGTGTTCACAAGAGGTAATTGCATGTTGTGGAATAATGTGGTGCAATCATCAGATGACGACATTCTCCTCGGGTTGCCTTGTAGTTCCCTTCAGATGTCGCTCGGCATTTATCGCACCCTGCACACTGACAGCACGATTGGCCAGGGGCGGAGCTAATACTGGGGGAGCTTTCAGGGGGTCACATGACATAATGGCCGTCGTTTCTCGAGAAAACTCATTGACTTCCTCCATCTGGAGAATGAGCCCAGCCCCCGCCTGCAACTTCCTTTCCATCCTCAATACATTGTTGCTTTTCCATTGTTCCATCGTTTATATGAACACAAAGTTGCTGACGCGTCCAGCCGCCCTCTGTGTGCGATTTCCCCGCGCTCCAGCCTCCCTCTGTGTGCGATTTCCCCGCGCTCCAGCCGCCCTCTGTGTGCGATTTCCCCAGGCTCCAGCCGCCCTCTGTGTGCGATTTCCCCGGGCTCCAGCCGCCCTCTGTGTGCGATTTCCCCGCGCTCCAGCTGCCCTCTGTGTGCGATTTCCCCGCGCTCCAGCCGCCCTCTGTGTGCGATTTCCCCAGGCTCCAGCCGCCCTCTGTGTGCGATTTCCCCGGGCTCCAGCCGCCCTCTGTGTGTGATTTCCCCGGGCTCCAGCCGCTCTCTGTGTGCGATTTCCCCGGGCTCCAGCCGCCCTGTGTGTGCGATTTCTCCGCGCTCCATTTGCCCTCAGTGTGCGATTTCCCCACGCTCCAGCCGCCCTGTGTGTGCGATTTCCCCGCGCTCCAGCCGCCCTCTGTGTGCGATTTCCCCGCGTTCCAGCCGCCCTCTGTTAGCGATTTCCCCACGCTCCAGCCGCCCTCCGTTAGCGATTTCCCCACGCTCCAGCCGCTCTCTGTGTGCGATTTCCCCGCTCTCCAGCCGCCCTCTGTGTGCGATTTCCCCGGGCTCCAGCCGCACTCTGTTAGCAGTTTCCCCGCGCTCCATTTGCCCTCTGTGTGCGATTTCCCCGCGCTCCAGCCGCCCTATGTGTGCGATTTCCCCGCGCTCCAGCCGCCCTATGTGTGCGATTTTCCCGCGCTCCAGCCGCCCTCTGTTAGCGATTTCCCCACGCTCCAGCCGCCCTCCGTTAGCGATTTCCCCACGCTCCAGCCGCTCTCTGTGTGCGATTTCCCCGCTCTCCAGCCGCCCTCTGTGTGCGATTTCCCCGGGCTACAGCTGCCCTCTGTGTGCGATTTCCCCGGGCTCCAGCCGCCCTCTGTGTGCGATTTCCCCGCGCTCCAGCCGCCCTATGTGTGCGATTTTCCTGCGCTCCAGCCGCCCTATGTGTGCGATTTCCCCAGGCTCCAGCCGCCCTCTGTGTGCGATTTTCCCGCGCTCCAGCCGCCCTCCGTTAGCGATTTCCCCGTGCTCCAGCCGCTCTCTGTGTGCGATTTCCCCGCGCTCCAGCCGCTCTCTGTGTGCGATTTCCCCGCGCTCCAGCCGCCCTCTCTGTGCGATTTCCCCGCTCTCCAGCCGCCCTCTGTGTGCAATTTCCCCGGGCTACAGCTGCCCTCTGTGTGCGATTTCCCCGGGCTCCAGCCGCCCTCTGTGTGCGATTTCCCCGGGCTCCAGCCGCCCTCTGTGTGCGATTTCCCCGGGCTCCAGCCGCCCTCTGTGTGCGATTTCCCCGCGCTGCAGCCGCCCTCTGTGTGCGATTTCCCCGCGCTCCAGCCGCCCTCTGTGTGCGATTTCCCCGGGCTCTGTACGTTCTGCTCCCCGAGGGACGCCTCTTGGTGGGATTTGGAGCATAAAAACCCTTTTCATTCATATTTTTGGTCATTTTTTTTGTCATGTTACATGAAAGGAAATCGCATCGCTCGGATTTCACACGAAACGTCCCGATCCGCTGTCGCTCGGCTCGGATTGCCGCGATGATGGAAATATTTTTAGCTCGCTGCCGTTTTTTTCTTTTTTTCAGTTCTGGGTTGGCGGTGGAATTATCTCGGCTGGACTTCCCCTCTTATCGTGTCACAGCTCCTCCCCCCTCCTCTGTAGAAAGTCGCCGACGGTTCTCGCCCCGAACGGTTATTTCCACATTGAACCCACACGAGCTGTCAGTGAATCCCCCGTCCGCCATGACACCTCACCAACCACTTCCTGCCGTGTCCAGATATAGAACAGCAGCTGGCGAGGGAAGGAGGCGCTGCGTGAGCGGGGACACAAATCTGACACAGGGCCCCACCACATCCGACAGGGAACAGCCACATACATACAGTATATATATATCATCAGGACTCTGTGCGGTCAGCCTTGTGATCCCAGAACCCTGCCAGACAGCACAGCCAGGTCCAGGACATACACAGGTGACACTAATATATGAGACTCATTCCATGCAAAGCAAGATAGTTCCAGCCGTGATTTGTCATCATTGTGATGATTATGGCTTACAGCTCATGAAAACCCCAAATCCACAATCTCAGAAAATGAGAATATTCCATGCAATCAATAAAACACGGATTGTACATAGAACAATATCGCACCTCTGAAAAGTAGAAGCTGCATATGTACTCAGTACTTGGTTGGGGCCCCTTTTGCAGCAATTACTGCCTCAATGCGGCGTGGCATGGAAGCTATCAGCCTGTGGCACTGCTGAGGTGTTATGGAAGACCAGGATGCTTCAATAGCGGCCTTCAGCTCTTCTGCATTGTTCGGTCTCATGTCTCTCATCTTTCTCTTGGCAATGCCCCATAGATTCTCTATGGGGTTCAGGTCAGGCCAGTTTGCTGGCCAATCAAGCACAGTAATCCCACGGTCATTGAACCAGGTTTTGGTGCTTTTGGCAGTGTGGGCGGAGCCAAGTCCTGCTGGAAAATGAAGTCAGCATCCCCATAAAGCTGGTCTGTGGAAGGAAGCATGAAGTGCTCCAAAATCTCCTGGTAGACGGCTGCGGTGACCCTGGACTTAATGAAGCACAGAGGACCAACACCAGCAGATGACATGGCTCCCCAAATCAACACCGACTGTGGAAACTTCACACTGGACTTCAAGCATCTTGTAGTGTGTGCCTCTCCATTCTTCCTCCATACTCGGGGTCCTTGTGCCTCTCCATTCTTCCTCCATACTCGGGGTCCTTGTGCCTCTCCATTCTTCCTCCATACTCGGGGCCCTTGGGCCTCTCCATTCTTCCTCCATACTCGGGGCCCTTGTGCCTCTCCATTCTTCCTCCATACTCGGGGTCCTTGTGCCTCTCCATTCTTCCTCCATACTCGGGGTCCTTGTGCCTCTCCATTCTTCCTCCATACTCGGGGTCCTTGTGCCTCTCCATTCTTCCTCCATACTCGGGGTCCTTGTGCCTCTCCATTCTTCCTCCATACTCGGGGTCCTTGGGCCTCTCCATTCTTCCTCCATACTCGGGGTCCTTGGGCCTCTCCATTCTTCCTCCATACTCGGGGTCCTTGGGCCTCTCCATTCTTCCTCCATACTCGGGGTCCTTGTGCCTCTCCATTCTTCCTCCATACTCGGGGTCCTTGTGCCTCTCCATTCTTCCTCCATACTCGGGGTCCTTGGGCCTCTCCATTCTTCCTCCATACTCGGGGTCCTTGGGCCTCTCCATTCTTCCTCCATACTTGGGGTCCTTGGGCCTCTCCATTCTTCCTCCATACTCGGGGTCCTTGTGCCTCTCCATTCTTCCTCCATACTCGGGGCCCTCGGGCCTCTCCATTCTTCCTCCATACTCGGGGTCCTTGGGCCTCTCCATTCTTCCTCCATACTCGGGGTCCTTGGGCCTCTCCATTCTTCCTCCATACTCGGGGCCCTCGGGCCTCTCCATTCTTCCTCCATACTCGGGGTCCTCGGGCCTCTCCATTCTTCCTCCATACTCGGGGTCCTTGTGCCTCTCCATTCTTCCTCCATACTCGGGGCCCTCGGGCCTCTCCATTCTTCCTCCATACTCGGGGTCCTTGTGCCTCTCCATTCTTCCTCCATACTCGGGGTCCTCGGGCCTCTCCATTCTTCCTCCATACTCGGGGTCCTTGGGCCTCTCCATTCTTCCTCCATACTCAGGGTCCTTGGGCCTCTCCATTCTTCCTCCATACTCGGGGTCCTTGGGCCTCTCCATTCTTCCTCCATACTCGGGGTCCTTGGGCCTCTCCATTCTTCCTCCATACTCGGGGTCCTTGTGCCTCTCCATTCTTCCTCCATACTCGGGGCCCTCGGGCCTCTCCATTCTTCCTCCATACTCGGGGTCCTTGGGCCTCTCCATTCTTCCTCCATACTCGGGGTCCTTGGTTTCCAAATGAGATGGAAAAGTTGCTCTCATCAGAAAAGAGGACTTTGGACCACTGAGCACCAGACTAGGTCTGTTTTTCTTTAGCCCAGGTAAGACGCTTCTGACGTTGTTTGTTGTTCAGGAGCGGCTTGACAAGAGGAATACGACATTTGAAGCCCATGTCCAGGATCCGTCTGTGTGTGGTGGCTCTTGATGCACTGACTCCAGCCTCAGTCCACTCCTTGTGAAAGTCCCCAACACTTTTGAATGGCCTTTTCCTGACAATCCTCTCCAGGCTGCGGTCATCCCTGCTGCTTGTGCACCTTTTTCTTCCACACTTTTCCCTTCCACATAACTTTCTATTAATGTGCTTTGATACAGCACTTTGGGAACATCCAACTTCTTCTGCAATTCCCTTCTGAGGCTTTCCCTCCTTATGGAGGGTGTCAGTGATGGTGTCAGGTCAGCAGTCTTTCTCATGATTGGGATTCCTACTGAACCAGACTGAGAGACCATTGAAAGGCTCAGGAACCCTTTGCAGGTGTTATGGCTGAATGAGCTGATTAGAGTGGGACACTTTGAGCCGAGATTATTCCACCTTTTCACAATATTCTCATTTTCTGAGATTGTGGATTTGGGGTTTTCATGAGCTGTAAGCCATAATCATCACAATGATGACAAATCACGGCTGGAACTATCTTGCTTTGCATGGAATGAGTCTCATATATTAGTGTCACCTTTTAAGTTGCTGCCCTGAAATAAATGAATGAATGAATGAATGAATGCACCAGATTCTCATTGTTCCCGTTTCTCCTGTATATATATATATCTCCTCCCCCCTGTATATATATCTATCTCCTCCCCCCTGTATATATATATATAATCTCCTCCCCCTGTATATATATATATATCTCCTCCCCCCTGTATATATATATATATCTCCTCCCCCCTGTATATATATATTACAGTAAATGTAACTCTGATCATCTCACAGAACTTTCAACTATTTCATGTCAATGTTAAAATACTGAACATTCCCATCAGTCCCCGCCCCCGAGGAGCATACAATCTAAGGTATACATATGTAAAGTGCTGAGTAAACTGACGGCGCTGTACAAGTACCTGGAATAAATGTATGACATCATGTCGGCCTAGGCAAGAAACCAGGAAGTTTAAATCAAGTAAATATAATCGACCTTCCTATTTCCTAACGCAGCATACAGACAGTCCATGATGAGTGAGAGGGCGGAGCTCCACTTTACATTCATGAATACCGACCACATTTCTGTGCAGAGGGGGAGGGGCATAGATACATTCACCCCCATACACTGCAGCCCTGAGATAAGAATTAGTCCATTTTTTTTTTTTGGCGGTGGTTCCGGACGCTGTGTGACTTCTCTGCACATTATCTGTCATATTGCAGTTCGCTGGTTTTGTTCTCTGAAGTTCCATTGAAATCGCTCGGCTTCCTCTTCCTGAGGACATTGCTGGCCGCATGCTTTGTAATCAGATGGATTTCCGGAGTGAATATTAAGAGCTGATGTAAGCGTGAAACCATCGCACACTGTGAGCCACCGCTGCCCTGAGTGCTGCAACCGCCCCATTATATAATATATACTGTGTGTGAGTATATATATATACAGTGGGGATGGAAAGTTTGGGCCCCCCAGCTAAAAATGTGTATTAATGTGCATAAAGAAGCCAAGGAAAGATGGAAAAATCTCCAAAAGGCATCAAATTACAGATTAGACATTCTTATAATATGTCAACAAAAGTTAGATTTTATTTCCATCATTTACACTTTCAAAATAACAGAAAACAAAAAAATGGCGTCTGCAAAAGTTTGGGCCCCCTGCAGAGTTAATATCTTGTACTGCCCCCTTTGGCAAGTATCACGGCTTGTAAACGCTTTTTGTAGCCAGCCAAGAGTCTTTCCATTCTTGTTTGAGGTATCTTTGCCCATTCTTCCTTACAAAAGTCTTCCAGTTCTTTGAGATTTCTGGGCTGTCTGTCACGCACGGCTCTTTTAAGGTCTATCCATAGATTTTCAATGATGTTGAGGTCAGGAGATTGTGAAGGCCATGGCAAAACCTTCAGTTACGCCTCTTGATGTAATCCCCGTGGATTTCCAGGTGTGTTTAGGATCATTATCCATTTGTAGAAGCCATCCTCTCTTTAACTTCAGCTTTTTCACAGATGGCATCAAGTTACCATCCAAAATTTGCTGAAATTTTATTGAATCCATTTTTCCTTCTACTCGTGAGATGTTCCCTGTGCCACTGGCTGCAACACAACCCCAAAGCATGATTGATCCAACCCCATGCTTCACAGTTGGACAGAGGTTCTTTTCATTCAATTCTGTGCCCCTTCTTCTCCAAACGTACCTTTGCTCATTCCAGCCAAAAAGTTCAATTTTAACCTCATCGGTCCACAGAACTTGTTTCCAAAATGCATCAGGCTTGTCTATATGTTCATTTGCAAAGTTCAAACGATGATTTTGTGGTGAGGACGTAGAAGAGGTTTTCTTCTGATGACTCTTCCATGAAGACCATATTTGTACAAGTATCTCTTTATAGTGGAATAGTGACCACAACTCCAGTGTCTGCCAGATCTTTCTGGAGGGATCGTGCCGTCAAACGTGGGTTTTGAATTGTTTTTCTCACAATCCTGCGAGCTGTTCTGTCTGATATTTTTCTTGGTCTTCCAGATCTTGCTTTAACTTCCACTGTTCCTGATGACTGCCATTTCTTAATTACATTCCGAACAGAGGATATTGACATCTGAAAACGCTTTGCTATCTTCTTATAGCCTTCTCCAGCTTTGTGAGCGTCAACTATTTTCAGTTTCAGTTTTCTAGACAACTGCTTAGAAGAAGCCATGGTGCTGATTGTTGGGGCAAGGTCAGATGAGTCGGGGCATTTAAAACCTTTGAGATTGACATCACCTGGTCTTCCCAGACGATGATTGAGAACAATCCATGACACTGGCAGGTCTCAGCTTGGCAAAGGGGGCAGTACAAGATATTAACTCTGCAGGGGGCCCAAACTTTTGCAGACGCCATTTTTTTGTTTTCTGTTATTTTGAAAGTGTAAATGATGGAAATAAAATCTAACTTTTGTTGACATATTATAAGAATGTCTAATCTGTAATTTGATGCCTTTTGGAGATTTTTCCATCTTTCCTTGGCTTCTTTATGCACATTAATACAAATTTTTAGCTGGGGTGCCCAAACTTTCCATCCCCACTGTATGTATATATACATATATATATATATATACTGTACATCGATCTATATATACCTAGTATATAGTGTGCATTGTGCACTGCTGCCACCTCATGGAACGTTTGGGGTACTGCACATGTAGAATATTCCCTATACAGGCGTACCTCGGTTTACGAATGTAATGCGTTCCGCGGGACGTATGGTGAAAAATGCGTCAACCGAAACGCGGTCTTCCATAGGAATGTATTGAAAACCAATTAATCCATTCCGGAGGTCAGAAAAAAGTAAAAAAACATTTTATCTGTTCAAAACTCATAAGGTGCACTTTAACCGCTTGCCGTCCGCCCTATGAGGAAAAGACAGGCGGGGCGGCGGTTCCTCGTTCTCGGAGGACGTCATATGATGTCCTCCCACTCTGTGTGTGCGCACCCCCGGGGGCGTGCAGCGCGGCGATCGGTGGTGCGCGGTGTCCCTCGGATACAGCGGATCAACGGAAAGAGCCAATGACGCCGACTCAGTCATGTGATCAGCTGTGTCCAATCACAGCGATCGCATTTCAATAAAGAAATGCCGATTATCAGCATTCCTCTCCTCACACTGACAGCTGGTGAGGAGAGGAGAGCCGGTAATCGCATTCCTCAGAGGGGACATCTACACTGATGATCAGTGCTCTAATGATCAGTGTGGCCCCAGCAGTGCCGCCTATCAGTGCCATATATGAGTGCTGCCTTTCAGTGCCCATCAGTGATGCCTGTCAATGCCCATCAGTGCCACCTACCAGTGCCTCCTCATCAGTGCCCATCTGTGATGCCTGTCAATGGCCATCAGTGCCGCCTTTCAGTGCCCGTGATGCCTGTCAATGGCCATCAGTGCCTCCTCATCAGTGCCCATCTGTGATGCCTGTCAATGGCCATCAGTGCCACCTTTCAGTGCCCATCAGGGATGTCTGTCAATAGCCATCAGTACCACCGACCAGTGCCGCCTCCTCCTCAGTGCCCATCAGTGATGCCTGTCAATGGCCATCAGTACCACCGACCAGTGCCGCCTCCTCCTCAGTGCCCATCTGTGATGCCTGTCAATGGCCATCAGTGCCGCCTTTCAGTGCCCATCTGTGATGCCTGTCAATGGCCATCAGTGCCACCTCATCAGTCCCACCTTTCAGTGCCCATCAGTGATGTCTGTCAATAGCCATCAGTACCACCGACCAGTGCCTCCTCCTCAGTGCAGCCCATCACTGCAGCCTCATTAGCACACATCAGTGAAGGAGAAAAATCACTTATTTACAAAATTTTATGACAGAAACTAAGAAAAAAAAAAAGTTTTTTTTTTTTTTTAAATTTGCAGTTGTTTTTGGTTTGTTTAGCAAAAAAATAAAAAACCCCACAGAGGTGATTAAGTACCACCAAAATAAAGCTGTCTCAAAAAAAAAATGACAAAAATGTCATATGTGTACAATGTTGCATAACCGCGCAATTGTCAAAGTGGGGGGGAGGGGGTAGAAGTGCCCTGTAGGCAGGAAGGGGGTAGAAGTGCCCGGTAGGCAGGAAGGGGGTAGAAGTGCCCGGTAGGCAGGAAGGGGGTAGAAGTGCCCGGTAGGCAGGGAGGGGGTAGAGGTGCCCTGTGGGCAGGGAGGGGGTAGAGGTGCCCTGTGGGCAGGGAGGGGGTAGAGGTGTCCTGTGGGCAGGGAGGGGGTAGAAGTGTCCAGTAGGCAGGGAGGGGGTAGAAGTGCCCTGTAGGCAGGGAGGGGGTAGAAGTGCCCGGTGGGCAGGGAGGGGGTAGAAGTGCCCGGTGGGCAGGGAGGGGGTAGAAGTGCCCGGTGGGCAGGGAGGGGGTAGAAGTGCCCGGTAGGCAGGAAGGGGGTAGAAGTGCCCGGTAGGCAGGAAGGGGGTAGAAGTGTCCTGTAGGCAGGAAGGGGGTAGAAGTGCCCTGTAGGCAGGAAGGGGGTAGAAGTGTCCGGTAGGCAGGGAGGGGGTAGAGGTGCCCGGTGGGCAGGGAGGGGGTAGAAGTGTCCAGTAGGCAGGGAGGGGGTAGAAGTGTCCGGTGGGCAGGGAGGGGGTAGAAGTGCCCGGTGGGCAGGGAGGGGGTAGAAGTGCCCGGTGGGCAGGGAGGGGGTAGAAGTGCCCGGTGGGCAGGGAGGGGGTAGAAGTGCCCGGTGGGCAGGGAGGGGGTAGAAGTGCCCGGTGGGCAGGGAGGGGGTAGAAGTGCCCGGTGGGCAGGGAGGGGGTAGAAGTGCCCGGTGGGCAGGGAGGGGGTAGAAGTGCCCGGTAGGCAGGAAGGGGGTAGAAGTGCCCTGTAGGCAGGAAGGGGGTAGAAGTGCCCGGTAGGCAGGGAGGGGGTAGAGGTGTCCTGTAGGCAGGGAGGGGGTAGAGGTGTCCTGTAGGCAGGGAGGGGGTAGAGGTGTCCTGTAGGCAGGAAGGGGGTAGAGGTGCCCGGTGGGCAGGGAGGGGGTAGAAGTGTCCAGTAGGCAGGGAGGGGGTAGAAGTGTCCAGTAGGCAGGGAGGGGGTAGAAGTGTCCAGTAGGCAGGGAGGGGGTAGAAGTGTCCAGTAGGCAGGGAGGGGGTAGAAGTGCCCTGTAGGCAGGGAGGGGGTAGAAGTGTCCGGTGGGCAGGGAGGGGGTAGAAGTGCCCGGTGGGCAGGGAGGGGGTAGAAGTGCCCGGTGGGCAGGGAGGGGGTAGAAGTGCCCTGTAGGCAGGAAGGGGGTAGAAGTGTCCGGTGGGCAGGGAGGGGGTAGAAGTGTCCTGTAGGCAGGGAGGGGGTAGAAGTGCCCGGTGGGCAGGGAGGGGGTAGAAGTGCCCGGTGGGCAGGGAGGGGGTAGAAGTGCCCTGTAGGCAGGGAGGGGGTAGAAGTGCCCTGTAGGCAGGGAGGGGGTAGAAGTGCCCGGTGGGCAGGGAGGGGGTAGAAGTGCCCGGTGGGCAGGGAGGGGGTAGAAGTGCCCTGTAGGCAGGAAGGGGGTAGAAGTGTCCGGTAGGCAGGAAGGGGGTAGAAGTGTCCGGTAGGCAGGGAGGGGGTAGAGGTGTCCTGTAGGCAGGGAGGGGGTAGAGGTGTCCTGTAGGCAGGGAGGGGGTAGAGGTGTCCTGTAGGCAGGGAGGGGGTAGAGGTGTCCTGTAGGCAGGGAGGGGGTAGAGGTGTCCTGTAGGCAGGAAGGGGGTAGAGGTGTCCAGTAGGCAGGGAGGGGGTAGAAGTGTCCAGTAGGCAGGGAGGGGGTAGAAGTGCCCTGTAGGCAGGGAGGGGGTAGAAGTGCCCTGTAGGCAGGGAGGGGGTAGAAGTGCCCTGTAGGCAGGAAGGGGGTAGAAGTGTCCTGTAGGCAGGAAGGGGGTAGAAGTGCCCTGTAGGCAGGAAGGGGGTAGAAGTGTCCGGTGGGCAGGGAGGGGGTAGAAGTGTCCTGCAGGCAGGAAGGGGGTAGAAGTGTCCTGTAGGCAGGAAGGGGGTAGAAGTGCCCGGTGGGCAGGGAGGGGGTAGAAGTGCCCGGTGGGCAGGGAGGGGTTAAAGCCATAAATACTATACAGGGACAGTATTAAAAAAAACAACATTTTTAAATGCATTGAAAACCAATCAATCTGCTCGGATTGTGACACAAATTGGTACACGGACACGTTTGTACACAGAGGAGCGCCTGTATGTGTCAGTCCAATGGATGTCAGACGAGGGGTTGGGGTTGGGAGAGAGACAGACAGAAGTCAGAATTCCTGGAGGGGGGAGGGGGGGGGGGGGTTGTTTGCAGTTAAACAGGTTTGGCTACAACTGGGAGGTAAAAGTGCGGCGTATGACTTCCCCTAGAAATTCGCTTTTCTGTGTCCCGACCTTCCTATTCTCAGCATTATACAAGCTCCGATGAAGCCGTCCCCCAACCCCTGAAACATGTCAGCCAGTATTTCTGGAGCAGTCATGAGGCTGGCGCTCCTCCTTTTATAAATCACGCAAACCAAAAGTTAAGAAAAAAACAAAAAAAGAGAAGAGAGAAACAAAGAAAAAGACAATAAAAACAAAAATACCCCCCCCCCCCCCAACACACAGAAGGGCGGACTCCATGGAACCCCCCCCTCTTTTTCTGCCATCACTCGATGTTTCGTTCACCCCCAGAATCGGGAATGTGGGGGAGCTGCAGACCACCCTCTATTGGTCCTCCATCCATTCCAGGGGAATCGGTCACACCCCCTGCCCCCCCCCCAGCACATTGTTCATCCTCCTCCATTCATCAGACACGTCACCCCATTCACTGCAATGCACATTTGCCGCCCAATAGCAGCTCCTGCTCAGCGAGATCACTTTTTCTAGCGTCATTTGCGTCAGAATTGCGCTTTGTGGCGCCCAAACGCTCAGCTATTTCTGGGCTGTTCCACTTCCAACGGCGAGATCTGTACGGGGCCACGTTCTGCATACATAGGAAGGGCCCGCAGAGGGAAATTCAGTGCTGGAGCCCTGGACCCGCCTCCCACAGCGTCTGCATGGAGTTTGTACGTTCTCCCGGAGCGGCCATCCTTCATGTACTTACCGACAGGATAGAGGAGAGAAATATGGCGGCTGCCACCCTGATCTTCCTTCACCATCCCAACCCAGAGCAACCATGGAGACCGGAACCAGGAGATCAGCCCTGAAGGATGGGCCTCTGTACTGCGCCACGGTGTATGTCAGAGCTATATACATGTATGTGTGACTGCGGGGGAGGGGACATTAGAGCGTCAGCTCCTCTGGTACAGAGACCGATGGGACTGCGGGGGAGGGGACATTAGAGCGTAAGCTCCTCTGGTACGGAGACTGATGGGACTGCGGGGGAGGGGACATTAGAGCGTAAGCTCCTCTGGTATGGAGACCGATGGGACTGCGGGGGAGGGGACATTAGAGCGTAAGCTCCTCTGGTACGGAGACTGATGGGACTGCGGGGGAGGGGACATTAGAGTGTAAGCTCCTCTGGTACAGAGATCGATGGGACTGTGGGGGAGGGGACATTAGAGCGTAAGCTCCTCTGGTACGGAGACTGATGGGACTGCGGGGGAGGGGACATTAGAGCGTAAGCTCCTCTGGTATGGAGACCGATGGGACTGCGGGGGAGGGGACATTAGAGCGTAAGCTCCTCTGGTACGGAGACTGATGGGACTGCGGGGGAGGGGACATTAGAGCGTAAGCTCCTCTGGTACGGAGACCGATGGGACTGTGGGGGAGGGGACATTCGAGCGTCAGCTCCTCTGGTACGGAGACTGATGTTACTGTGGGGGAGGGGACATTAGAGCGTCAGCTCCTCTGGTACAGAGACCGATGGGACTGCGGGGGAGGGGACATTAGAGCGTAAGCTCCTCTGGTACGGAGACTGATGGGACTGCGGGGGAGGGGACATTAGAGCGTAAGCTCCTCTGGTACGGAGACCGATGGGACTGTGGGGGAGGGGACATTAGAGTGTAAGCTCCTCTGGTACAGAGATCGATGGGACTGTGGGGGAGGGGACATTAGAGCGTAAGCTCCTCTGGTACGGAGACCGATGGGACTGCGGGGGAGGGGACATTCGAGCGTAAGCTCCTCTGGTACGGAGACCGATGGGACTGCGGGGGAGGGGACATTAGAGCGTAAGCTCCTCTGGTACGGAGACCGATGGGACTGTGGGGGAGGGGACATTAGAGCGTAAGCTCCTCTGGTACAGAGACTGATGGGACTGCGGGGGAGGGGACATTAGAGCGTAAGCTCCTCTGGTACGGAGACTGATGGGACTGCGGGGGAGGGGACATTCGAGCGTCAGCTCCTCTGTACAGAGACTGATGGGACTGTGGGGGAGGGGACATTAGAGCGTAAGCTCCTCTGGTACGGAGACTGATGGGACTGTGGGGGAGGGGACATTCGAGCGTAAGCTCCTCTGTACAGAGACTGATGGGACTGTGGGGGAGGGGACATTAGAGTGTAAGCTCCTCTGGTACAGAGACCGATGGGACTGCGGGGGAGGGGACATTAGAGCGTAAGCTCCTCTGGTACAGAGACTGATGGGACTGCGGGGGAGGGGACATTAGAGTGTAAGCTCTTCTACACTTCATTTATCACAGACACAAAAGTTAGAGAAAGGTTTTTATTGGAAGGTCTCACATACACATCACACGGTCTGACCCCTTCATCATCACCTCAGTGAACACATTAAAACAAAAAGTAGAAAAAAAAAAAAAATATATAAATCAGCAAAATTCCTCAATATAAAGGGGCTCCTCGTTACATCTACGGGGGGGGGGGGGGGGGGGGTG